>NC_080784.1:129244053-129409053 GCF_028018385.1 Neofelis nebulosa
AAGCAAAAACTGACAGAAATAGAGATAAGCAAATAGAGAAATTTAAGTACCTCTTTGAAAAATAAAAGAACAAGGATAAATATATCAGTAAGGATACATACAAATGTTTAGAGTGCAAGTTTGGCAAAGGTGAAGCCTTGTTCTAGATACTTTTCTATTATAAGAAATACTTTAAAAATTAGCTTTATTTTGTCATCAATTTTTCTTTACACAAAGTTCAGAAAATAGTACTGGCTGAAACTTTTGCTGACTTTTGCGTTCAACATCACCACTTAATGTTTTGACTTGCACTTATTTTACATGAAATTAGCTTCTAAAAGTTATAGTTCAATCTTTAGATAGGAGATAGATAGACAATAGATAGATAAATGCTTACCTTAAAGACCAGTTCTCCTACCAAGCCATTCCATGTCCCATCTTCTTGTGGGCTTCCATACTTGTGATCCGGTGCAACATAAATTTCATAGTTAAAACCCAGGTAGTTAGATAAGGCATCCAAAACATCAATGGAGAAGCCCTGGTATTTCTTCGGCTTACCCAAGACATTTTCAGAGACCATTACAAAAGGTTCTTCCTACATGGAAATAAGAGAAATCCTTGATGTCAATCTATAGGGCTCCCTAAAAGCAAAAATTAAGTCTTCAAAGAGTTTTGCTTAGAAACAGCTTAAAAATTGCCTTTGAACTTTGAGAGAATTAACTTAGCAATATAACTTATGTGTTATTAATGTATCACACTATTGAACAATGTTTTATCACTGAATTTCTTTTCATCTCTCATTTAATTACTACCGTATAAAAATTAGATGAAAGTAACTCTAAAACTTCAGGGGCTATGAATTCATTTTTCTTGCCATCTTAAGACCAATGTAAGGTTCAAGAAACTCTAAGTTTATTGTATCCTGAAGCATTTATTATCTATATATGCCAAAAATATGTTAAATAATATTTTAACAGATATAATCTACATAAACTCTCTGAAAAGAACAAAAAATTCTAAGAACATATAATTTAACTAAAATTTATAACATAACATTTACTGGGAGTTTCTTGATAAGTAATTTTGAAGTACAAACACATTTCATTGCAAAAATAGCTTCTCTACTATTGCTATGAGAAATTCACCTAAGTTTTTGGTAAATTGTGTAATTTAGCAAATTTAGCAAATTGGTTTCTGCTTCTACCTCTTTTATCATTCTGTGTTTGTGTCCTCTTACATTTAACAAATAGACTCCTTTCACTTTTCAGAACACCTGGTGTTAAGAGAACTCCGTTGTTTTGAAACATGCTGGCAGACTATAGAAAATCAGATAACTTATTCCTTAATTTCCTAAACTTGTTCAAAAACCTTTTAGAACAGTAATATTTACAGATAACCATCCATACATCTATATCTATATCTATATCTATATCATCTATCTATATCTATATCTATATCTATATCATCTATATCTATATCTATATCTTTTTTTTTCTGCTTGATTTATTTTTTATTTATTTATTTATTTATTTATTTTTTAATATATGAAATTTACTGTCAAATTGGTTTCCATACAACACCCAGTGCTCATCCCAAAAGGTGCCCTCCTCAATACCCATCACCCACCCTGCCCTCCCTCCCACCCCCCATCAACCCTCAGTTTGTTCTCAGTTTTTAACAGTCTCTTATGCTTTGGCTCTCTCCCACTCTAACCTCTTTTTTTTTTTTTTTTCCCCTTCCCCTCCCCCATGGGTTTCTGTTACGTTTCTCAGGATCCACATAAGAGTGAAACCATATGGTATCTGTCTTTCTCTGTATGGTTTATTTCACTTAGCATCACACTCTCCAGTTCCATCCACGTTGCTACAAAAGGCCATATTTCATTTTTTCTCATTGCCACGTAGTATTCCATTGTGTATATAAACCACAATTTCTTTATCCATTCATCAGTTGATGGACATTTAGGCTCTTTCCATAATTTGGCAGTGCTAGGAATTTATCCAAGGGATACAGGAGTACTGATGCATAGGGGCACTTGTACCCCAATGTTTATATCTATATCTATATCATCTATATCTATATCTATCTATATCTACCTATATACATAGATAGATATATATCTAGCCCTCCTGGCAGGTTAAAATCTATCTATCCTGGGTCTAAGCCAGAAAACCTAAAGATTTTATCCTCGGATCATCCTTCCTTAGGGACTCGCAGATGAGACTTCACTGAGATGTACAATAATACATTTACTTTGGCTTTCAGTCAAAGACACTAAGTAAGTGCTTATAGAGTCACTACATCTATTATAGGAATTTGTCCACCATAACATTCAGTTTTCCTCTAAAAATTACCATGATATTAATTTTTGGATTGTTTAGAGCCAAGAGAGCTTCATTTTGCTTCAGTAATACCCTTTCTAAATAATTAAAATAAGGTATCTAATTCTTTTGGTATCCTATTTCACTTTGGATCTCCAGAGAATCAGTTCAAAGTTCAATGCTCACCCACAACTGTGTTGATATTGTTGTATTTGCAATGTTTTTTAAATCGTGGTTTTCTAAATTACTGAAGTTTTCTCTTTTTAAAAAAATTTGGTCTTGGTCAACTGTTTTTATCTTACCTTAGACTAAAATAAATCAGTAAATAAGTAAAGGAGGTGACTGCTATTTGTTCTCCAGGAGCTGTTCTCTTTCTCACTAATTATGTACATGTATATGCATATGTGTGTGTGTGTATCCATATATTTATGTATTTATGTATTTTTATTTTTAGCATCTGAGACTAAAGACAATCCACAGTTCTTTTAGGCAAGGTGAGACCATGTGACTAATTCTGGCCAATGCAATGTAAGCAGATACTTTGTACATTGTTCTTCCCAGCTGGAATGAACACATAATGACTAGGACTCTGATAACTGTTTACAGCACACCTAGTAGAGAAACAAGGCAGAAGTCTATGTTCTTCACATGTGAAACGCAATACCAGACTCTAACTCTCTAGGACTCCAGAATGTGAGAAAAAAGAAATTTCAATTTTTTTTTAATTAGTAAGCTCCTGATTGTTTTTCCATTAGAGAAGTACTTGATGCTAATGAACATTGACAAATTGATAGATCAGTAGAAGAGAGGTTTTGAGAATGAATAATAATTTCTAATAATACTGATTTGTTTAATCTAAATGATATCTCAAATAAGAAAAAGGTAAGCAATCAATCCTTTCAAATTATATGTAAAATACAGAACATCTTGATGATCTAAATATTTCTACATTTTAAAATGTATACTAATCTTTCAGATAACTGTCAGAATTTGCTACTGTCCATTCAGTTGTATGGACAAAATATAAACATAGCCAATGACTATGCAGTGTGTAAAGAGTCTGAAGTAGGCCATGAAGTCAGGATCAGAACGAATTAAATAAATGCAAAAAAAAAAAAAAAAAAAAAGGAAGATTATATTCAGAAGAATGCAGATACGCTTAGGAAATTCTAGAATTCTAGAATTAGAATTAGTCTATATTTTAAACACCTATCCATTGACAAACAAAAGGAAAGATGGTTCATAAAAGATCTTACTTGACTGATTCCTCTATCAATAATTTTAGACCATATGTATTCTCTATTTATCCATGGACCTCACAATCCAATATATTTCTAAAGTTTAACGGCAATTTAGTTACCAGAAAGCTGAATATCCTCTTCAAGGTGATAGTTAAACAATTAAGAATATTAATTAAATATATTGTAAAGCTAAATGATCTGTGTGGCACAAATATTATTCTGATGTATGCTTTGATATGAAATTTTGCTGCCTTTTTTTTTTCATTTTTACTCCTCTCTCTTTAGAGAAATTGTTTAAAACGCTAAATTATATTTCCTTAATATGCTAAATTTTCCTCTCAAAATTATTTTTAATTTCAATATTGAAAGTGAATCCCGAGGCAGATGGATCCTTTCAGAGTTTTACTGCCAAAGTCTGATACTGGCAAAATCAGCTAGAATTGATTAAAGGTATAGAGTAAAAATGGTTTTACTAAGGGCTCTTTTAAAGAAGGTTGATGAATTATTAATGGACATGCTTTTTACATTTTATGACTGAAATAAACCTTTATTACATCCTATCACTTCTCTACTAGATAGATGTTTTCAAGCTTTGTTTTTAAGCTCTTTTACAGATTCAGATCATTATTTATAAATCCTACCTCAGACCAGTTGTGCTTTATGAGGACAATCAGTCAATAAAGTGGACAGGTAAACATAGCAACAGAAATTAGATTGAAAGTCTAGGCTATATAATAGAAATACTGATCTCAGATATAGAAATCTAATAGAATACTGATCCTGGCTGAATTTCTTTTATCTATGCACCTATTTCCAATATTTATTCATTCACTGACTTATCTATTTAACATGAATTGAGTGGCTATAGCATCAAGGTACTACACTGAATATAGTGAGTATAGTACTCACTATAGTCAATATTGTAAAAAGTCATGAGCACCACTTTCAAAATACTCATAACTTACTATTGGAAAAGCCACATACTCAAAACAAAACAAAACAAAACAAAACAAAATCAACACACATCATAACTAGTACACACAAAGCACCAGAGAAACACAATGGAAACTATATATAAAAAAAAAAGGTCACTAAATCACCATTTTGGGAGTTAACATTTACACACTATTTTAACAGATAAGAAAAATTAGGAAAAATGTCTCAAGATCACACAGTAGGTTACAGAACAGAAATTCATCATAAATCATTTTACTTCAACTTTATATCTTTGGAGTTCAAAATTTTCAACCTACAGATTAAAATGTAGATCTCCATAATTTGTCTCACATTTTAATGCAATTTAAACTGGTGTGAGACTGGGAGAGACTCCAGATGCTTGACAGAGAAAAAAAAAACCCAAAACACAATACTCTCTAGAGGAAGTATCATCATTTTTGGTCTAACATTATTCCTTCAAGTAATTGCTTGAATACAATATTCAAAACAGAAGTAAAAAATATCATGTAAAATGAAATTCTATTTCATATATAGAACTGGCAGAAATAGTATACAACAGAAATAGATCATTCAAGGACTCAGATACTGAAATTTTCAGATGCATACTGTAAAAATTATGTTACTGTGTTTAAGGAAATATAGGGCAAATTGATAGGAAATTGGAAACCATATGAAGTGTCATTACACAATTGGAAAGAACTAAAGAGAAATTTAAGAATTGGTAAAGACAATATCCAAAGAATTTAATGACTGAGTTAATGAGCAGATTAGAAACAGATAAAGAGAGAATTAGTGACCTGTAATAGCTCAGAATAAATGCCCATGGTGCAAAGGAATAAACAACTAGAAAATCCCAAAGCAAGAGTAAAGAGATGAGAAGCAGAAAGACAGGTAGTCTGATGATCCCAAATACTGCTAAGGATACGAAGAAACAGGAGCTATCATTCACTATTTCTGGATGTTTAAATTGGTTCAACACTTTATTTTTAAATTTTTAAAGTTTATTTATTTATTTTGAGAGAGAGAAAGAAAGAGCACAAGCAGGGGAGGGGCAGACAGAGAGGGGGAGAAAGAGAATCCCAAGCAGGCTCTGCACTGTCAGCACAGAGCCCAATGAGGGGCTTGAACTCACAAACTGCAAGATCATGACCTGAGCTGAAATCAAGAGTCAGCCTCTTAACTGATTGAGCCACCCAGGTGCCCTGGTTCAACACTTTAGAAAACATCTTGACATGCTTGGTAGAGAATGGAGATGTTTATAGGCAAATTACTTTTGCCTGTTTTTGAATGTTACAGAAATATTTATCTAGCCATGAAGACATGTACAGCAATGTTCTAACAATTTCAATTCTTGGGTATGAACACTTAGAGAATTTTGGGTACCAAAATATATACCCAAGAATGCTTATAGCAGCATTGTTTGTAATAGCCCAAATCTGGAAATAATAAAAATCCAAATGTTCATCAATATGGAAAAGATAAATATAGTTTGGTATATGGATGCAATGTAATACTAAACAGCTTAAAATTTAAGAAACACAGTAACATGAACAGACTTTTAAAAGAATAATATTGGGTGAAAAAAACAATACTGGAAGAAAACAGTCTGATTCCATTTTTATAACATCCATAAAAAGGTAAAGTTAACTATATATTTAAGGATCCACACCCAGGTGGAGATACTCTGAAGAAAACCAAGGAGGTGATCACCTTTGGGTGGTTAGCTCTGAGATGTTGGGGAAGATATAATCAGAAAGATGCACAAGGAAAGATGGCTCCTGTAGTAATGAGAACATTCTATTTTTTGTTCTAGACAGTGGTTGCTGGTTGTTACTTAATTATTCATTAAATCATGATTTGAGCTTTTTTTTCTGTATGAGTGTTACATTGCATATAAACAAAAATAAAAGTATGGTAAGTGAGACCAGATAATGGAGGGCATTGAAGCCATATTCAGGTTTCTGCCTTTTATTTGGCAAGGAACTGGAGCTTTGTGGAAGGGAAATAGCATAATCATAAAGTAATTTTGAGAACAGAGTATAGGATGAATTGTGGCAGAAGCAAGGTCCAGGGGTCCTTTGCAACAATGCAGATGAATGACAGGAGATTATAGCCTGTGCCTATTTAACATATATTTCCAAAGTGTATACAGATGGCCTCGAGTCTTCTATTATACAGATGGGGAGTGCAGGTTGGGAGGGGGAAGAAATTATAAAAAGCCTGCCTTTAAAATTCATTTTCCAGCAATTAGTTTCAAAGAGTATTAATAGAACTGAGTTTAAGCTGGTGAAAACCTGTCTGTCTATTAAATGAAAACAAATTGCAGATTTCGATTTGCTGATCATTTGGATGACAGATTCTCTAAGCAGAATCCTCAGCAATTGGAATAAACAAAGCTTTCACAGAATGCCTGTAGTTTATCAATCTAACTGCATTAGCATGAGGACCCATAGACCTGCTTGTAGAAAAGAGTATTTCATTGGTTTGATAATTTCCATATTAGCAAGGATTTATTCACATCACTTGTTGGGTTATTAGATAATAACTTCATAATTCTGAATTTGTATTCAGTCACTTAAAAAATCTCATGCTAATTGCTTAGTTGATTTACAACACTGTTTGCCACTTGCAGATTTTGTAGCTAATTCCCGTATTTTAATAACTATGCAATATTGTTTGCTAGTGATAGAGTTGGCAAAAAGCATCTGACATTTCTGATAGGTACAAGTGACAAGCTCTATTGCCAAGGCTTTACTGAGAGCTGTTTAGAGGTTTTGGTACGCACAGCTTCACAGAACGCCGGGATGGAGAAACTAGGATTGAGTCGCTGAAAATTCCTTGTAATTCTGCTCACAGGCATAGCTCAAAAACATTAAAAATAGAATCAGAACATTTCTTAATGGCCTGTTTAAATTTTTTCCTCTCATAAAATATGCTCCTGGCTGAAGCAAACAAGAGTTGTCTTTATGCACAGTGTGAACTTGTATTTTGCTTAGGGATACAAAACTAATGACCACCATTCTCCTTGGAAAAAAAAAAATCATTATTTTTTTAAAAGTGTATTTATTTATTTTGAGAGAGAGAGAGGGAGAGAGAATCTCAAGCAGGCTCTGTGCTGTCAGCTCAGAGCCCAATGAAGTGCTGGACCTCATGAACCGTGAGATCATGACCTGAGTCTGTATCGAGAGTTGGATGCTTAGTGGTCTGAGCCACCCAGGTGCCCACAAATTATTATTTTTTTATGAATATTTGAAACTCTATAAGTTAAAAAGGCTAATGGTATGAAATTTGTTATTAAAAACATATTAAGATATCAGGGTAGTAAAACAAACATGCAGAATATCTGCAGAGTAATAAACAGTCTAGGCGATGTAAGGAAAAGAATGTCTGAGTTGCTTGGAGAGAAGAAAAGCAGGTCACAGGGATATGCAACGAAAATGTTTTAAAAGGGGCTTTTGCAAAAGGATTTTATTGAAGAGCAAATATTTAGAAAATACTGCACTAAGCGTATCTTTCAAACTCCTTGTTTAAGTATTTTTATCACACAGCGTTCAAGTTATAAATCATAAAAGTAAATTTTAAAGCCCTTCTATCTTCCTAAAACCATATCTTAAATATTATTTCTGACTCCTATTTTGTAGGCAGTTATTTAAATAAAAAAAAATACTTTGAATTGAACATAAAGCTATCAGTATGCGAAATAATTCATTTTAAAAATAAAATATTTGATTTTATACATTGCTTTCAAATCATGAAATGGTTACATCTTAGTGACTTATAGGCTAACTAGAGAGTGGCAAAACAACAACAAAAAAATGTTCATTTTGTTTTCATGAGTCTCTGAAAGAAATATAGGATGTTGTAACTGGGAATACAAGGTTACCAAGGACAATAGGCAATCACAACAATCCTAAGTACATTAGTTCTCATTTATTGATTTTCCCTAGCACGCACTTGAAAATACATTTTAGGAGACTAAGATTTTATGGACCATGTGATTATCATATATAAGCTTAGAAATACCAGACTCTCAGTTCGCTCTCTGAATATGACTGCTGAATAATATTTTTTGTTTGTTTGCTTGGTCCAAGTCCTCATTATTTTTGCTAAATTTAACACCTAAGTGAATCTAAGTGCACAGCCACATGGGAGAGTCAATTCTATTCTATAAATATTGTTAAAAGTTTACTAGGTACACAGTACTTCATAAGTGCAGTTATCCCAAGAAAAAGTATCCAGAACATGTTTTGAGACATAGCATATTGCAGTTGCAAGTTACATGTGGCTACACCAAATGTAAGACATCTACAAAATATTAAACTAAAGAACTTGGTAACATTTGACTTCAGAACGATGATGATATTTATAAGCTTTCTGGTTGATATATCGTGTTCATGTCAAAATATTGCAAAGAACAGTAATGTTAATAAATGTCAGCAGAACCTTATGATAAGATTTTATTTCCATCAGGATATAAAAACATTTAATAAATACAAACTAATTAAATATCAGAACACAGTGAAAGTCATATAAAATTAAACTTGGAATGTTTATGACTAATGGTATTTCTATCCAAAGTAATATTCCTTACAGGAAAATAGCAGAAATTCAGATTTTTTTTTCTTTTTTTTTTAGTCATTCAAAAGAGTGTTAATGCCGGGCACATGTTAGGAATATGACAGTGAATAAAGCAAACAATAAACAGACATCTCTACCCTTCTGGACCTACATTACAATGGGAGGGACAGAAGACAAAAAATAAGTAATATATATGTTATGTCAGACGATGGTAAGTGCTGCAGGGAAAAATTAAACAAATAATGAGAACAAAGAGCATGTGAGAAAAGGCAGTGCCTTCAATTAGGAAGAGCCTCTGTAGAAAGAGCACCAGACTGAAAATAGACTAAGTGCAAAGGTGTCAGGCAGGAGTTTCTTTGACATGTTTGAGAGATGGAGGGACACTAATGTGGCAGAAACCTACGGGACTAGAATCAAATAGGATATGTCTGAGCAGTAATGGGTATGTGTCAGGTGGAGCTTAAACAGGACCTTTAAACTTGTAATGACTTTAGCTGTTACTTCCACTGAGATGGACAGCCAAATAGGCTCTGAACAGAGGAGGGACATGATCTAATATGTTTAACACTTTACTAGACACTTGACAGTTACTATTGACAATAGATTGGAAGGAACAGGACAGAAGCTAGGAGATCAATTACAAGTCCTTTGCAGTAAACTAGAAGTGAGCTGATCATAACTTGGTAGGAAAATGGATTTGATAAGAAGAAATTGGATTGCTGGTAACTCATAAAAGTAGAGCTGATGGGATTCATTGAAATACTAGATGTGATATTTAGTGAGAAGTGAGTGTTATAAAGCTATGCCATACTTCTTAGGGGGCACCAGGCATCAGTGTTATAAAGCTATGCCATACTTCATGGGGGCATCAGGCTTCAGAAGAGTATGGACTTCTGAGACTCTCCATGAATGTTTTTTATTTGGGGTATGTGTCAAATTCTATTAAAGGAATTATAACTTTCAATAAACTTAGTCAATAAACTTAGTCAATAAACTAACATCCAACCAAAGAGAGTATTTTGTAAAAACCTACAACACTGAATACAAAATTAATACACATTCAAATTTAATAGAAGAATTAAAATATGTGTTTTCTTTATTTCTGCATAATTGTGACTCATATAATCAGCTAAAAGGGAAATTATATTTATTGGAAGAAATTGCAAATGTTAAAATCATCATAATCTTTAAAGATTAAATTTTAAAGGGACAAAGTCCAATAGCAAACACTGAGGATGAATTATTTATTTTTGTTCTCTTAACACACCTTTGAAAAATACAAATTAAAATAAGTTGAATTATTTTATTTATTGCTCATCAGACTGGCAAAGATGAAAAAGAATGTTAATGTTTATCAACAAGCATGTGAAGAAACAGTCTTTCTTATACACCACTTATGTGAGTGAAAATTGCAACAGCTTTTCAAGCAAACAAATTCACAGTAGGAAGGCAAATGCCTTCATATTTTTATATTATTTCTTCTGGTAATTTTACATCTAAGAGGGTAATCATAAATACACACTAGAATGTATCTAAAAGAATGTTCATTGAAACTTCTCCAGTGAGAGCTTGAAAACAAACTAAATGCTCAAAAAGTATGGATTTTTTTTTTGTAAGTGTATCTGTATGATCAACTACTACACAGCACATTCAGTCATCAACTCCAGTGTCTCAGTGCCCTGGTACTGTGCCATCTGCTCAGACTTGGGCCACAGGTCATTTTCTTAAACCAAGAATAACATTTTTAAGTTTGGGATTGGTTTGTTTTTGTTAGTGTTTTAGATAGATTAAAGATATCACTTTAAGGACATTGTTTTAATGTGCATTCAATACATTTCAGTGAATGAGAAATAAAAATGTTGAGTTTCAGCTGACATGTTGGAAATTATATACAAGCCTGGGTAAGTTAATGGAAGTTTGAAGCAAATGTAAAGATAATTCATCAGGTAGCTGGGGGGAAAAAAAAAACAAAAAACAAAAAAACAAAAAACAAAAAACAAAAAAACAACTATTGATCACATCTGCTGTACAAAAGCTATTTCTTTACATTAAAAATTCATTCATATATTGCTAAATAGGAAGAAAATGCACAAAACTATCCATGAATGTGTGTGTCTTAGTTAAGGTTATTATAAAAAATTACCATGAACCAAGTGGCTTAAAAAATACTTATTTCACATAGTTCTGGAGGCTAGGAAGTCCAAGATCAAGGTGCCAATAGATCCAATGTCTAATGAGGGGCTTGGCTGCCCCATGTCACTTGGCAGAGACCAGAGAGATCATTATTGTGTCTCTTCTTATGAGGGCTCCACTCTCATGACCAGATTACTCTCAAAGGCCTCAGCTAAAAATACCATCACATGGGGGATTGGTTTCAACATATGAATTTTCAGTCCATAGTGGTGTGTGGTTTGAAAAATAATGATAAGTAGTAATAATAGCTGAAGACACCTGTGTATGACTTATTATATGCTGGGCACTTTTCAAGTGCTATTTGTATATTTATGCCCAATAGTCCTCTGAGTTTAGAATCATAATTATCTCCATTATTATGGGTAAAGTAACTTAGTTTTGTTTAGCTCATAAGTGAAAAAACGCTAAAATATTTAGTTAAGTTTTTGATGGGGGAATTATGAATGATTTTGCTATTAATTTTTGTTTTCCACATTTTCTAACTTATCATTGAATATATAATACTTATTTTAACATTTGTTTGATGAATCAGTCTAAAGTATGAGGGAGAGGCCAGGGTTGGGAATAAAAATTTGTTTATAATTTTCAAAAATAAAGGAGAGCCTAGATGGCTCAGTTGATTAAGCATCAGACTTCAGCTCAGGTCATGATCTCGCAGTTTGTGAGTTCGAGCCCTGCATCGGGCTCTGTGCTGACAGCTTACAGCCTGAAGCCTGCTTCAGATTCTGTTTTTCCCTCTCTCTTTTCCCTCCCCTGCTTGCACTCTGTCTCTCTCTCATTCAAAAACTAAATAAACATTTAAAAAATTAAAAGAAAAAAGAAGAAAGTAAATGAAGTCATTAAGGGGGAAAGTATAGAAACATTCAGAAATGGAATTTTGGAAAAAGAGACTTCAGCAAAGGAGATAGAAGGAATAGAGAGGTCAGAAGAGAATCAGGAAAGACACTGCTAGAGGACTCAAGAGAGGACAGGGTTTCAAGGAGTAAGTTGGCAATGGATTCTAATGTAGGTAATGGGTACAGAGAGATAAAATGTGAAAACGTCCATCATTTGTCAAGTAGGAGATCATGATTTTTGGAAAGTAGTTTCTTTGGAGAAGTCAAAATAGAAGCCTAGTGGCTGGAGAATGAAAAATGGAGTGGGGACAGAACTAGTCTGAGACACATGAGAAAGAATTAGTAGAATAAAGGAAGTTCAGAGCCCAAGCATTTTTTTTTTTTTTAACCCAAAGCATATTTCAGGCTAAGGGAAGAAGCAAATAAAAAACACCAACAATAATAAAAAGCTTGCATGAGGCCTGCGATATCCTTTTCACTTTATATTCATCATCTCACTTAGTCCTTGGAATACTCTGGTATTGTTATTGTCATATGACAAATGGGAGAACTGAAACTTGGAGAACAGAGTAGATAAGTAATGTTCCTGACCTCACAAGCTCATGAGAAAGACTGAAATTTGAATCCAGTGTTGTCTGATACTAAAGACTGTATTCTTTGATGAGGGAGCTTAAGGCAAGCTGAGGGCAAAATAGAAGCTAGCATACTTCCCCACCCAGGTGTGATGTGTGTGATATTCCTCAGGCACTCCTGGCTGCCTGAGGACAAAGGAAAGGAAAGAAAACAAATGGTCAGCTATAGAGACCACAGTCATGTAGGACATGAGTCTCCATCACTTTAAAAATATCTTAGTAAATTACAAAAAAAAAAAAAAAAAAGGCAATCTTATCAATAGCCTAATCTCCAGAAAGCTATAGACTCGGTTTTCTGGAGCCCCAACATCACCCTCCCCTCTATAGTAATGCTCAAAGGCAAGAAGGAAATGGCAGGTAAAATTAAATTTCTTTATAACCTGCAGTCTATTGACAAATACTTGAGGCAAATATAGAGTATAACATTTCTCTAGGAAGCCCCTACCATGCTAATGCTAATGCCTTACTAGAGGACAAAACATTTAGCTGACAATATCAAGGCCTCAGTTATCTTAGGAGACCTCTTTAGCATATGAAAGTCCTTCTGGAGGCCTCCCCTTTGCCTTTCCCTACCCCAACTCCATAGTATATAACCAGTCACTCTTCACAACCCCAGTGTAGCTCTTTCTGCCCATGACTCCTGTCCATGTACTTTAATGAAATCACCTTTTTTCACACACACACAAAAAATCTTTAAGAATTCTTTCTTGGCTGTCAGCTCTGAAACCCCCCATCACTCCAAAACCTCATCATTCTTCACTACTAATTTAGACTGTCTTCAGCATTTGGTATGTTCACATGCTTGGGGTGGTGGGGAGGAGTTTCAGAAACCACATAGCAGATACAAGAAAAACAACTTGGTCTTTTAATACATGGTGGTATTGATGATGGAGCATAATGCAGGCTAGGGAAAAGTACAAACTAGCATGGAATCCGTCCACCACTCCTGCCCTCCCTCCCTAACCCCTGCCTGGGTGGGGCATGTATGAGGTTCTTTGGACATTCCCGGGTACCCAAAAACAGGAAATGGAAAAAGAAACAAACAAACAAAACACACAAATGGTTAAACTGATAAGACTCTCCAAGAGTTTACAACAAAAAGGCAATCCCATCAAGAGCCTAAAGTCCAGGAACTCCTTTATTGTCTTAATGTTAATGTTTTGCTAGAGGGAAAAACAACCTTAGTTTCACAATAGCTAAACCTCCAGTAATCTGTGAGTCTTTAGCATATGAAAATCTCTTTGGAAACTTCCCTTTTGACTTTGTCTCCAGCAACCATTCTTCACAACCCCAGCGTAGCTCTTTCTGCCCATGGGACCTGTCCCTGTGCTTTAATAAAATCACCTTTTTGCACCAAAGATGTCTTCAAGAATTCTTTCTTGGCTATCAGCCCATGAACCCCACCATCACCCCAAAACCTCATCAGTTTCTCAACCAATCAATCATTCTTCCTCTCTCTTTCCACACTCCATAGTCTCAAACTCCTTTTCATTTCTAAAGTAGAGTTATTTACACACTCTTCTTCTGAATTCACACTTCAACTTTAGTCAGCATATTGATGGGATCACAGTTTTAGCACAAAGATTATTTTAAAGTGAAAACATTTAAAATCTTATCTGAACTTTCCTTATCTGACTAAAGCAGAGCCTCCTGAAACTTCAACTGCCATTAACCCTCCTCCAGGGGAGTTTCTTGCAAATTCCAGGAAGGAGACAGACATTTCGTTCCCTTTAGAATTAAACAAACAAACAATAGACCCTTCCCTTCTTTCCTTTTTGAAGGAAATCTGCCTTCAATTTGCTTTTTGAAGGAAATCTGCCTTTCCTTGTTAATCTGCCTACTGCCCCTTAATTCACAGGCCCTCCAGCATTGGAACCTAAGAGGGTGGAGGAAAAGTTTCTCTCCCATCAGTCTCAAGTTTTTTTTTTTTTTTTTTTTTTCCTGAACAAAGATGGTCTCTTCCCTAAAAGGAGATCTGGAGAGAACAAGGCACTTAATAATTTCTCTAGGCCCATTCTATATCCTTTGTAGAAAATGTACTCACTATTTCTGCCACTGGCCTGCCTGATCTAAGGTTTTAAGAATAAGGTGACAGGTTTTCTATTTCTAGTGAGCTGAATGCTTTCTGAAGGATGTACCTTTTTCTTTTGATTTTATTACGAAGCACAGTGGGAAGCTTAAAAGAAAAGATCTCCTGCATAGAGGGCAGAAACATAACAGTAGAAAGCAGAAAGGTGCTGATATTTAAAAGAAAGAAACAAATCTATGGGGATTTACAAAATGTAGAGAAGTCTGAACTTAAAGCTACAAAGACAATATTCTGTTTCACAAATTAATAAGCATATGAAAAAGATTACCTGAAATGTTATTAAAAATAATAATAAGACATAAAAATGACCTCTGTGCCAGCTCTTATCAGGGTTGTGGATATGAATTACAGGGTTGAATTAATTATGGAGACACATATTAAGGAATTAGAGGGAGATTCTGATAATTTACTGGAAAATATAAAGATGTAGAAAATTTTTTTTTGTATTGCTATAGTTTAGTGTATAATAAATCAGAATACTTAGCCTAAACCAGCCCTAACACTTATCCTGTCTATGACATCCTTCATAGAGCAAAAGCCACTTAGGAATGTCAAAAAATAAGCATTGGTCCTATTTATTCTTGCATTCCACAAACCGTCTTAGGTTTGTGTTCCCAAATGCAACGCTATGTGCATTAAAATGCATCTTGGTTCTTGGAGTTGATAACCAAAGGTCATTCTTAAAATTTGAAAGGACTAATAAAACAAAGGTGAGATATTTTTCAAACTCTTTGTTCTTGATGAGTGATCACTTTTTTATTCTCCTTAACTTTTGAAAAAGTAAAAGACCTTGCTTTCAAATGCTAATCAGTTTCTTCTTTCTTCCCCAATAGACTTCAGACCATTCTGCTTCAAATCTTCATTTTCTTGAGTGCTTTATTGACCATGGTCTTGGAGATTATATGTGGCTCAGAACAACATACAGCTTGTTATTTTTAACTTAACTGTGGAACACATTACTCTATATAAGAATCAGTGGGAAAAAATTAGTTTGAACATTTCATTTTCCCATTTCACATATCATGCCACTAGCAATGGTTAAAATTTTTTTTAAAAAGAGGAGAAGAAAAATAAAATGAAAATAAATAAAATAATGTCTACCAAAGGAAAAAAAAAACCCTTAAAAAATATAAAGTTCATTTTCTCATGCTAACTTCCATCACCCAGAGAACCTGAAATTCTGGCTAAAAGATCTTAAACATGTAAGAATCACAGTTCTGTTTCCAGCATGATTGCCTTTCTGTTTCCAGGTTAAAATAATTAGTACACAGTTTACATGGAGATGCTGTGAAATGACACCTTAAAACCCAAACCTCGTTGTATTCCAACCGATCATTAAAAAACCCAAGGGGTGTATTCTGAAAGAGTATGCATTTGCCTTCCTTTCCTTGACCAATTTTTCCTTTTCTGGGACCTCGATGCAGTATGGTGGTTCTCTCCTTGACTGACTCCTGCTTCCCTGGAGGGAGCTGAATTTGAATAGCTGGTTGTGTTCTGGAAGCTGACAGATGAGTAAGCTACTCCCATGTTGAATGCTTTTTGGAGGTATCTCTTCATTTCAGACTACCCTAGGGTCCCATTTAGTTCAACGGATACCGATTTGATAAATGGTTCCCTATTGGTCAAAACCTGTTTCTGTGTCCCTGAAAGAATCTTAATGCTACTTAAAGTCTAGCCCCTCACTGGAAAGGCTGCCATCCAACTCCATGGCTCTTTGAGAGGCACTGGGGAAGCATGCTAGGTTTTCTCAAAATTTATTTCCTTTGTAAACATAAATCTAATTATTACATTTTAATTCAAAATTGCTTTTCCTTACTGATTGGGAAGCATTCTAAAACATAGGCAAAGACAACTTCCTGTGATTTTTTTTTTCATGTGTTTATCCAAGGCTAATTTAGGTCAACTATGAAACAGCAGCACCATCAACATGCTATTAAAGTTCAAAAATGGCAGATGAAATATTCATCTTCTTGATAAGAAGCTGGACCTTTTGAGAGGTCAGGGCAACATTTACGACATCAATATAACACGATACATAGGACTATCCCACTTTATAGCTATCTAACTTTGTTCACCTAAATATCTATTAATTGCTACATATTTCAAAGATAAATACATGCTTTTCATATATCCTTTTAAAGTCTTGGTAGAAAAAGATCCCCCACCCCAAATGAAATCTTTTTCTAAAGTCTCTACATCATATGTGAGTTATGGGAATTGATCTGCTTCCTCTCATTTTTTGCCCAGCTCTGTAGTTTCTCCATATGCATTTACAACCTATTACTCAGCCAAGACTCAGAATTTCTGCAAGTATTAATACCTCCTCAGTGGCTCCCTCTATTCCAGAGCATGTCCCTAAATTACCAACCAACTCAGCCTTCCCAAACTTATATCTCTAATTTCTAAACTCAGTGAGGCTGACAAGCTCTGGTTTGGATTTATTCCTGTGCCTCTAGTATGGAAATTGCCACCAGCCAGAAATCTGGGGTGATTATTGGGATCACTTAGTTGTTTCTAACCTCTTAGTAATCAAAATCCTTTTTCACCAGCTAACCAATGTCTGAAGGTTTTTCCATTCTTTGCTCAGTTTTCTAGTCGTTTAGAAGAACAATTTAGTCTAGTACTTGTTCCTCTATCATGGGTGGTTAGGGAGTCAGACAAACACAAATTCAATGCTTAGTTTTTACCATATAGGTAACTTGAAGAAGTTATTTAAAAAAATTTTTTAAGGTTTATTTATTTTTGAGAGAGGCAGAGGGTTAGCAGAGGAGGGTAGAGAAAGGGAGACACAGAATCCAAAGGAGGCTCTAGGCTCTGAGCTGTCAGCACAGAGCCTGACATAGGGCTTAAACCCTCGAACCATGAGATCATGATCTGAGCTGAAGTCAGATGCTCAAGCAACTGAGCCACTCAGGTGCCTCTTGAAGAAGTTATTGAATTAGCTATAAGTCTAGGTCATATCAAGAAAATGTAAATAATAATCTTGAGGGTTCCAAGAAAGCAGGAGATATTAAAATATGAAGAATAAGATTTTTAGTAACTGTGTTCTAAGGGTTAGCTGGTAACATTATCTATAAGCTTTAATGATTATTAAGTCATTAATAGATTCCTTTTTGTAACTCCAAAGAGTAAACTCTATAGCAGAACCATCTCTCTAGTTTTTATTTTTATACTTATGTTTATTTCTGAGGAATTCTTTTTAAGGACCGGTCTTGTGTTCTTGTAACTATGCTTAAAACCATTGAATTGGTGAAAGATAACTTAAAACATCAAAGTCACCTTGACATTTGAGCTTCTTTAAGATACAGTGGTATAATCCAATTCTGAAAGTGAAGTATAATATAGTTCATATAATTTTGTTTAGAATACTGCAGAAATTATGGAGGTTATATAGACCCACTGGGTCTACATCTTTGAATTTGCAAATGACTGTCAATATCTTACTAAACACCTGGAAACAACTAGTAAATCTATTTTTCAGAAGTAAATTATATAATACATCTCTGAAATATTTATTCATTATTAAGTCTGAGAGTTCAGTAGATGTGCTGGCAAGGCAAGCACAAGTCCGAGAGTTCAGGTTTCAGCTTCCAAAAGGAAAAACATCCGGTCATACATAGTTTCTCAGTGCAATAGTGATACTCACACATGTCTGCATGACAGCAATCATCTTAAAAATTGGTGTGATGAGAAAGAATAAGATATTGTCAAGCCATTGTCATGCATCAATTCTCATGATGATTTTATTCAGTCAGTACTGAAGTGAACACATATTCATGTTACTATAAATTACATCAGGTGCATAGGCCATCATTTGCATATAATCCTCAAGTGTCTGTTTATAAAAATCACATTCTTCCCTTTTCTCTCACATAAGATGGGTACAATCAGCAGAAGAGACAACAAAATGTGTGTACATTATGGAGCTATGTTTACTGATTACACTGTTTCCATAACAAAAATGAGAACCATTTTATCTAAACTGCAGGCTAGATC
This sequence comes from Neofelis nebulosa, assembly GCF_028018385.1. NCBI lineage: Eukaryota > Metazoa > Chordata > Mammalia > Carnivora > Felidae > Neofelis > Neofelis nebulosa. The sequence continues at coordinate 129,262,876 of NC_080784.1, forward strand.
AAAATTGTAATGATAGTATCTTTAACTTGATGCACCTTATCTAAATTATATCATGCTAACCTCATTTTCACAAGCAAATTTCTAATTGACTTGTCTCCAAAGGGGCTCTTAAAAAAAATAACTTACACACAGGCTGCTGGAATTTTCAGCATTTCAATTTCACTTATTTCAGGAAACATTCATATTTACTTTTAGGATACTTTAAATTCTTGATGCCTGCATACTTTTACATATACTCTTTACATTGTGGCATACACCTTCCCTTCTACTTATGCCTTGATAATCCTTGCTCATCTTTCAAAATTAATTTGGTCATCCTTTCTTTAAGCCTCTCCCACTGTGCTAGAGTTGGATGCTTCTTTTATGTTTTCCCTTAACCCTCTGTGCATAAAAAGAACTAACACACACACACACACACACACACACACACACACACACACATATATACTTCCTAATGCCAGGCTGTTGTAAGTCCTTTGTTCTTTGCATGCATTAATTCCTTTAATTTTCATAGCAGCTCTCTGTGGTAGATAATATTATTTCCATTTTACAGATGAAGAAATAGAATCACAGAGAGTTGGAGAACTGGGGATTTCAACATAATCCGGTTCCAGACGTTTCTTTTCTTTTTTTAAATTACTTCATTGAGATATAATATACATAGATATAATTCACTTCAAAGTGTTCACAATTCAGTGGCTTCAATGTATTCACAGACATGCTACTACCACTACAATCAGTTTTAGAACATTATTCCCCAAAGAACTCCAGTTCCTGTGGGGAATAAACTTAGGAATTCCCTGAGCTTGCACCAATGGGTTAACAAGGCATAAAGAATTAGAAAGCCATGGGACGTTCACACCCAAGTTTGGGTAAACAAGTTTAGGTAAATAGGTATAGGCAAGGCAGGGCAAAGGCCCCAGTATAGATAGGGAAGGGCAAAGGCCTCAGTACAGGATAAAGGTATATGAGGTAAAAAAGGTTAGGTATTCAGGGCAGAAACACCCCCAACTTAGTACAATAGCAGAAAGCTGCTTTCACAGAAAGGAAGGATCAAATTAGGTAAACAGGTAAATAGGGTTATAGACCGCTGCAGGGCAAAGTTGCCCAGAGCAGAGCTAATTAGCAAAACACAGGTGCCTTGTTGACCCTGAGGTAGCATACTCTGTCTTTCTTGTCCCCTAGACCAGTTTAGGTAAACAGAGGTGGTGTCTCAAGTCTGTCATAAACAACCTTCTGCCCTGGTGCCAGGATTTTGGTTTGTATTAACCCAAACCCCTAACCCCACAGATCTTCATGCCCAGGAGTTAATGTTCACAGTTTCATTGTCTCTTTGTGCACGTCCATCACCATGTTTGTAAGCCTTCTGATCCTAATAAAAAAGGAGCAAGGACCCTTAATCAGGGCTCTTGTCTTCTCCTGGACATTAGCCATCTCTTGCTTTTTTAATTCTGCGTCCCGCTTTCTTGATGGACAAGAAAGAACTCCAGACCCAGAGTCGACTACAAGTTCCCCTTAGCCATTATATCCCAACCCCCTAATTTTCTCCAGCCTTAGGCAATCACTAATTTTATTTTCTATGCCTATACATTTGCTTATTTTTGACATTTCACATAAAGGAAATCATATGATATGTTATCTATTGTAACTGGAATATTTCATTTAGCATAGTTTTCAAGGTTGACCCATGCACCATGTTACTGATGCTTTATTTTATTTTATTGCCAAATAATATTCCATTTTATGGGTATACTGCTTTTATTTATCCATCCATCAGCTGATAGACATTTGAGTTGTTCCCCCCCCCCCTTTTTTTGCTTTATTCATAAAGCTATGAATATTTGTGTGCAAGTTTTTGTGTGTACATAAGTTTTCATTTCTCTGGGGCATATATCTAGAGTGGAATATCATATAATAACTCTGTGTTTAACCATTTGAGAAACTGCCAGACTGATTTCTGAACCAGCTACACTATTTTATATTCTTACCAGCAATGCATGAGGGTTCCAATTTTTCCACAACCTTGTCAACAATTGCTATACCTGTCCTTTTGATGTATAACCTTCCTAGAGGGTGTGAAGTGGTAGCTCATTATATTTTTCATTTGCATTTCTACAAGGGCAAATAGTTTTGGGAATCTTTTAATGTGCTTATTGACAATGTATACACATTCTTTGAAAACCTGTCGAGATCCTTTGCCTATTTTTGATTGGTTTATTTTTCTTCTTCATATTGAACCATTCCAACTTTATTGTTTATGTATACTAGATACATGATTTGCAAACATTTTTCTATCAAGCTGTGGGCTGTCTTTTCACCTTTTTTGATTCTGCCCTTTGAAGTATATGTTTTTAATTTTGATGAAATCCAACATTTTACTTTCCTGTTGTTTGTGCTTTGAATGCCATATCTAAGAATCTATTGCCAAAATAAAGTTACTAAAGTTACACCTATGTTTTCCTATAACAGTTATATAGATTTAGCTCTTACATTTAAGCCTATGTGATCCATTTGGAGTTAATTTTTATATATGGTTTGAGGTAGGGAATGAATTCATTCTTTTGTATGTGGCTACCTAGTTGTATTTGCATGATTTTTGAAAAGACTATTCTTTCCCCATTGAACGGTTTTGACACTCTTGTTTAAATTCAATTAACCATGGATATATGCGTTAATTCTGGTCTCTCAGTTCTATTCCACTGATCTAAATGTCTACCTTTAACTAATAAGTTGCTATCTTAATTATTATAACTATTAGTAAGTTATGAAATTGAGAGGTGTGTCTTCCAACTTTGTTCTTTTTCACCACTCTCTTTTGTTGCCTTTTTCCGCTTACACCGGTTCCGTTGCATTTCCACATGAATTTTAGAATCAGCTGGTTAATTATGGCAAAAAAAAAAAAAAAGGAGCTAGAATTTTGATAGGAATTTCACTGAATCTATAAATCTATTTGGAGAGTGTTGCCATCTTAACAATAATGAGTCTTCTAATCTATGACCACACAATATCTCTTCATTTATTTAGAACTTTTTAATTTCTTTCAACTATGTTCCAAAGCGTTCAATGGACAAAAATTGCAGTTATTTTGTTAAGTGTATTCTTATTTTATTGTTTTTGATATATTTAAATGGAAGTGCTTTATTAATTTCCTTTTTATATTTTTCATTGCTAGCATACAAAAATACAATGGATTTTTGTACACTGATCTGTACCCTAAAAAATTTTTGAACTCATTTATTAACTCTAACAGTGTGCATATGTGTATGTGTGTATGTACACACTTTGCTTTAGGGTTTTCTATATGTAAGATCATGTCATCTACAAATAGAGAAAGTTTTACTTTTTCTTTTCTAATATTATTCCTTTTATTTAACTTCCTTGCCTAATTGTGCTGGCTAAAACTTCCAGAACAATGTTGAATAAGAATAGTGATAACTGACATCCTTGTCTTGTTACTAACCTTAGGAAAGGGAGCTTTTAGTTTTTCACCAGTAATATGACATTAGCTGATTAATTTTTTTTATAGATGTTCTTTCCCAAGTTGAGGAAATTCTCTTCTATTACCATATTATTGAGTGTTTATCATAAAATAGTCTTTGATTTTATTAAATTCTTTTTCCACATCTATTGAGATGACTTTGTGGATTTATTCTTTTTTTTTAATTAATGCTATATATTACATTGATTTTCAAAAGTTGAGCCAATCTTGCATTCCTAGGATAAATTCCACTTTTTATATGTGCCTTCAGTTAGTTTGCTAGCATTTTTTGAGAATGTTTGTGTCCATATAGATATTGTGTCATATTCATTATAGTCATTAAGCTCTATGAATCACTGGCTGATTGCTTTATTGTTTTCAGTAATGTCCTGGGTCAAAAATTGCTCATTTCTTTGAACAAAATTTTATTTTTGAAGTCAGACTTTAAAATTCATTCTGACTCCAGGAAGTCTATTTTTAGCTATCTCTTTCCCTGGTTTTCACTGGTGAACTAGTTGGCTTATAACTTAGCTTGTTGCTCTTAATTAAGAGCATTAGACTTAATTTCCCTATACTGTTTCAAATAATTGGAGAATGCTTAGGTGCTCTCTTTTCTTATGGACTGTATCTTCCCTAAGCAAATTCTTTGTGCCACTACCCTGAGTACTGGGTTGGCTGGAAGCCTCTGGTCTTCTCTACTTCCCTTTGTTGGCTTGGAACCTCTGGCCTTGGAGCAAGCTGGAGTGATAGAGATCAAGGTCCCAGTATTCCAGGCCTGCTACACCTGCAGCAAAACCTGCATCCTGGTGGTGGGAGCTACATGGAGAAAGAGAGCCCCCAAAATGTTGCCCACTGTCACCAAGAATTTAGCCTCTTCAGATTGGAGATGGAAGGTACAAGAAATGCTAACTGCCTGTCCCTCCAGATAAAATAATTCTTGATTGGGAATTTAGGGGCAGGGGAACCCTGTCTTCTTGGGATAACAGCTTGGAGTGGAGCTTCCATCAAATTAAGTAGGGCAGGGGGTGAGGTGGAAGAAGAAGGAGTGGGATGACATTCAGATGCCACAGACTCTTGTTCTTACTGAGTTTTAGATTTTCTTGAATAAGTGTTACTTTATTTTCTGTATGCCCTTAGAAAAATTTCCAGACTTTAAATGACTTTATTTATTAGTTTGTTTGTTTACTCCTCACTCTGCCAACTTGGAGGTGGAACTTCTCCACTGGAAATTTCCCGAGCCAGAGATGCCATTTTTGCCTGAAGCCCTGAACCAAACTGCATTATTTATTAACTCTTCCAAAGGAGCTCTCTTCAGACATTGCTGTAGGAGCTATGGAGCTTGCCACCTGCCTGCTGTGAGTACTTGTCCAGTGGAGTCTCTTGTCACACTTACTCTCTCAGCCCCTAACTTTGCCTCTAGTCTCAGAAGGATGACAAGCTGAGACCTCAAGAAAGCTTAAATCTCTGTGGGGGTTCAAAATGATGAAGGTCTTTCAGTAGCAAAAACAAGGCTATGTCTTCAGCAAAAAAATGAGGACAATGAATTTCAGGGCTATTACTAAGGCATTTTTTTTTAAGTTATCTATTAATATAGAATGTATTTAAAGCTAACTTGGAATCAAACACAATTTTCTTATGAGACAATATAATTAGATACACAGACTTCTAGAAATGTTTACAGTTTATAATCTGGGGCTTTTTTTTTTTTTTCAGGTATTTTTTGTTGCTACTGCCCATTTTTCCTCTACAAAGTACAAACTTCACTAGGAGGAGAGCTGTGGTGGCTCTCATTAGCAGGTTTTCAAATTAAGGTAACAGTAACTGGGCCTAAAAGTCACGATTCTGCAATTTATGTGTCTTTTTCCACCTTAGGGTCTTTTAAATAATTTCCCACAAAAATCTAAAGATTGATGACAATGATTAATTATGCTTTTGTGATCACTCATTCACACTTCTTCTTTTCTTCAGTTAATTTACACGTCATTGTTCTACTGCAGACACAATACATCTTATATTTAAAAACACTGTACATTGCTAACTGCTTTCACATAATTTAACCTATTTACTCATAAAAACCTATTTGATCTCATTAAAGGCCAGTTTCATTATTCCCTTTTTACAGACAGAAAAATGGAGGTTGAAAATAGCTCCTTGGTTTCCATAAATTCAATAATCCATTAATTGAAAGCATGAACTTGAACTGACATCTTTTGACTGGTAAGGTCAGAACTCTTTGTAGTAAATGCTAAATGCTTTGTATGAGTGTTTGAGGAGAGATGACTAGGTGGAAAAAAGGCAATGAAATAGGCTGAAGTACTTCCAGTAAGAAAAGTAATCACATGTTTTTTACTCTTTTGTTAAAATGTGCATCCAGAAGAAAATAAGTGCACTCCTTGATCTTATACTGACATACATAAATTATTATTTCTAAACTTCATACTTTCTTGTATATTGTACAAATTGAGAATATGTTTGCTACACATTGGTCACAATATCCCTTAACATTAACAACAACAACAAAAAAAAAAACCCCAAGAAAACAAATCTAGGGGCTCCTGGGTGGCTCAGTCGATTCACTGTCCAACTCTTGATTTTGGCTCGGGTCATGATCTCGTGGCTTGTGACATCAAGCCCCATGTTGGGCTCTGTGCTGACAGTGCTGGGCCTGCTTGGGATTCTCTCTCCCTCTCTGCCTTTCCTCCACTCCTGTGCATGCTCTCTCTCTTTCCCTCTCTCTCTCAAAATAAATAATAAACATTAAAAAATACATTTGAAAAACCCTAGATTTATTTATTTGAATTTAATATAAGAATGTTAAATAAATTTCTGAAGAGGCACAGTCCAAGAGGAAAAAAAAAAAAAAAGAGGTAGGTTTTTCCTTCTATTTGGATTGTCCTTTCCTTCAAATACCATGCTCTTTTTCTCTTTGTCCATTATCCTGATTTTGTCTAATTCTATACTTTCTGCAGACTGTGGGACAATGAATTATGAAGTATCAGTGCGCTTGTAAGTGAAAATATTGTGGGGAGAAAGGGCTAACAATGACTGCTCCTAAGACCAAGAGAATATTAAATGATTCAAGATTATTTGTAACTTCTCATCACGTATGACCTTGCTATTTCTGATACAAATGATTCTTGATGTTTTGAGTTAAACATTTCTACTTCTTTACCTTAAAAGCATATAGTTATTTGCAAACACTGTAAGTGGGTTAACTTATTTCCTAGTGTCAACTCTGTCAAAAGACTTAATAGCTTTGATTCTTTTGATTTCTGAAAATAATTATTTAAGTTCTTTGTATTTAATACTGTGTCTACCTGTAAAATTTTAAGTTCAGATCAAAATTATAGAGTTTCTGGGTAAATAGTTGGTCAAATAGCGTATAGATTATATGATTTTATTCCTGTTGATTTGGGACTTTAATAGTCCAATAATATAACATGAGTTTTATTTATGTGCAAACCACCTTGTCGCCCTTGTTTTCTCTTCATCTCTCTTCATCTTCCACCCTCAAAGATTTTCTGTGAGACATTGAGGATATACATAAAGATCCTTCACATTTTGAGAGCTACACCTCAGGTAGCTCTCTGTCAAAGAAGCAGTTCCTTTGTCCCATTCATTAGTGTCTTTATTTGGGTGTTGCCAATATTTCCCAGTAAATGTCATGTTCTATGACAGCAGTAACCATGCTATTTTGTTACCTCTGCATCCCTAGCACCTAACATAATGCCTGTCATAGAGAGGATGCTGAATCAATACAATAATGCTGGCTTAGTATATCAGTAAATGGTTGGAAAAGCTAAGGAGACACAATGGGAACACTAGGACATGATTATCTGAGGAGGCAGAGAGGTAGCAGGTATCTACTCCTGCCTCCCTCACTAAGATGATCAGAGGGAGGAAATTCTGGGAGAAGGAGTAAATGGGTTAGAAATCTACAAAAATTGAATGCTGTGCTTTTTCATCCATTTAGGCTTTGACTGCTAAGGAGTGATGGACCTAGCCATGGTGTTTGGAGCTCTGGGAAGTATGAGAAAACAAGATGTTCTTCAGAAGGAACAGTGAAAACCAGGAGGCTTAGTGACTTGTTCAGGGTGTAAATAAAACAAAGGGGTCTCTCCACCATTCCATCAAAATTGTGTGATTGGTTCACCAAGGTGTAATAAAGGGAAAAATATTCCAGATGAAATCCCACGCTGAAAAAAGAATACCTATCACTTTAGGCTGTCCTTTGCCATCTCTCTTAGAAATTTGGACCTAGTGAATGGAAATCAAAGAATGAGGAATCTTAAGACCACCTAATTATAGTCTTGCCTATTCAAAGGAATAGTTTTGTGTGCACACCTGTTCTTATTTTTTGTAATTACATATAGTTTTTTAATTTGTTTCCTTTCCTTTGTTTCCTTTCCTCTCTCTCCAGTCCCTGCCCCTCAGCCTCACCACACACACACCTTCAGTCTATCTGAATATTTTGGTTTGTTCATTCAACAAATAGTTCTTGATCTACTTTTATATACCAGGCATTTTAAGTGAAACCAACTTTGTGTCTTATTGTTACTTATAGTTAAAGGGAGAATATAACATTAATGAAATTACTACAAGAAAAAAAGAGTTACAAAGATTTCTGAATGAAAGAACACAACAAAATAAGGAATTAAAATGTCCTATAAAGCCATGAGGTCATTCCTAGATGTTGTTGCTGAGATTAGATCATAAAAATAGTGTGACATCTGTCTTTTTCTATTTCTCTCTATATATTTCTTTCAACCTTATTATTCTTTTTCAGTCTCTCCAAAAATGCATTTAATTCTGAGTCCTTCACATATAGGTTCTACTTTCTGATAGAAAACTTAATAATTTTGATAAAATGGTTTATTTAGAGTTCCTGGAAAGTAGAGACTGTATCTTACTTATCTTTGCCTCTCTGTAATTGAGCACAATGTTTAGCTTACAATGTAAGCTCAGTAAATACTTGAGTCAAGGCTAATGGTTTATAGTTTGTTTTACCTTCCTCTGATCTCAGACAACATGTAAATTTTCAGTGGGAAATAAGGCCTGGTGAAAAAAAAATCCAAGAAGTGAGACTAATAAGAGGTAAACATTTTATGAAAAGGAAATTACTCTTAAAACGATTACTCAGTTGGTGGCTGCCTGCCATACCCCTCTTATGGTGATTTGCTTGGGGAAACTTACCATCTCTCAACACATAGTTTGGACTTTGCTTTATGTGGTATTGGTGTAAGATGAGCTGCTTTTGTGTATTCTATTTCCTACTTTTAGAGCTATGACTCTAATGGTAGTTTTAGTTTGGACAGTAATTTTTTAATTGCTATTATTCCCTTTTTTTAAAAAAAATTGGCTGCATTTACTAATGTTATTTCTTTTCTTTTGGAAGAATTCTTTAAAATAGTCTCTTTCTTTATGATGGCTTCTTGCCCAGTTTTGTTGAATTCAACTTTCCAGGAATATCCATTAACTTAATTAATTTTATAAAAATTCCCTCTCTATATTATTTAATCTAAAATGTTTTCAATTATAAAATGCACAGTTGTTTTTCCTACCACAAATAAAGATAAAATATGCTGTCAAATATAATTGCAAGGAACCATTAATTGAAAGATGCACCCTGATTTCACAGATATTAAAATGTTAAAAATTGTATGGTTTTGAATTTATAAAATACAGAGAAATCACCACCACAGCTTTACCATCAATTTCCAATCATGTATTTATACAAAGTTTTAAAATTATTTCTACGGTAATGGCAAAGGAATATTATATTGCATATTTAATGTAGGACAATGGTATTGCATTAAAAAAAAATTCTGAGAGCTTTAGAAGATGCCTGATAGAATAGAACTCCCAAAAGTCAGTATGTTTGTCTGTTTTGTATGTACCCCAAGCACCTAGAATAAGGCACTCAATAAGTATTTCTCAAATGAATTTCTGAGTGAATTTATGTTTCATTAGCCATGGCTGTTTCACAGCCATGTGTCTGTTTTGAGAAAAACCAAATACTTATTGAAAATAAGTATTAATCAGCGAGCTCCTTCTAAATGCCAGTTTATGTTTTTCAGGTATCTTGAAATGCATAGCTTCTCAAGCCTTTCTTTTCACTTGTTGCCAAATTCTTTCCATTGTATTTTTGTAAGTATTAGAATGATATTTACAACTCTGATGTTTCCAACAACAATTTGTGAATTGCCATGAAAAATAATTGAATGAAATAATTTCTCATTTATGGTTATCCACAGTTGGACTATTTTGAAAGTTAAAAGGTAAAAACAAATCTTAGTAAGTGCCTTGTAGTAATACACTTGGTCCACTTGATAAAAAGTCGAGATTAGTGGGCCAAATATAAAAACAAAAAGTTTAGAAAAGGACTTATCTTGTAGGGTCTGAATTTATTCTCATTCTATCTTTTCCTCCATTTCTAAGACATTTATGCAGCTTTGGTGATGGCTGATTATAGGTATCCATATGTGACGCTATTTAGAAATAGTCTCCGGGGGCGCCTGGGTGGCGCAGTCGGTTAAGCGTCTGACTTCAGCCAGGTCACGATCTCACGGTCCGTGAGTTCGAGCCCCGCGTCAGGCTCTGGGCTGATGGCTCGGAGCCTGGAGCCTGTTTCCGATTCTGTGTCTCCCTCTCTCTCTGCCCCTCCCCCGTTCATGCTCTGTCTCTCTCTGTCCCAAAAATAAATAAAAAACGTTGAAAAAAAAAATTTAAAAAAAAAAGAAATAGTCTCCGAAGTTATCAATCCCATAACATTTGGAACCCTCACGTGTCAAGAGTTATATTTAATTTAAACCTAACATGAGTTCGTTCTGATTCTTAAGGCAGAGTACAAAAGAGGCTAAGGACATGGCCTCTGGAACTCAGATCTCTGGGCTTGAAACTCATCGGTAGCTCTTGTTAGCTATATGGTCATGGAAATTCAGTGAACATTTTTGTGCCCTATTTTCAACCTTCTAATGTCATTACTACATCTTTTGTAGGGTTTTGATAAGGACTAAATGACACATTAAAGTTTTTAACAGATCCTTTCAAATAGTAGACGCTGACGTTGGTTGTCCCTATTTCCCCTCTGCATCCACTATGTCTTTCACTGCCCTGCTTTGTGTCCTGGCACTCTGACCTTCGTGGTCATCCTTACTTAGGCTCTCTTGCCCTCTGACTCTGGTTAGATTTTCAACTGAAAACAATGAAGGGATGGAAACACAGGAGGAGTGAAATTGAGGTAACCTCTCTTCTCACTTCCTCACTGCCTGATTGTGGTTTGGCCGTGACTTTCTACATTCTCTTGCCATGTGGAAGTTCACAGCTATTACTGAACGGTCTTCTCTCACATGGTTCTAGCTATTGCTAAAACTGTTAGTATTACTTCCTCCTCATGCCCCATCAGGGCAGTCAAGCAAGACTTGCTGTGCATCGAGGTCCTGGTGCTTCAACACTTTTGTTGATTCCTTTAACCCTATTTGCATCCTTTTCTTTTTTTTTTTTTTTCCAATATATGAAATTTATTGTCAAATTGGTTTCCATACAACACCAGTGTTCATCCCAAAAGGTGCCCTCCTCAATACCCATCACCCACCCTCCACTCCCTCCCACCCCCCATCAACCTTCAGTTTGTTCTCAGTTTTTAACAGCCTCTTATGCTTTGGCTCTCTCCCACTCTAACCTCTTTTTTTTTTTTTTCCTTCCCCTCCCCCATGGGTTTCTGTTAAGTTTCTCAGGATCCACATAAGAGTGAAAACATATGGTATCTGTATTTGTCTGTATGGCTTATGTCACTTAGCATCACACTCTCCAGTTCCATCCACGTTGCTACAAAGGGCCATATTTCGTTCTTTCTCATTGCCATGTAGTACTCCATTGTGTATATAAACCACACTTTCTTTATCCATTCATCAGTTGATGGACATTTAGGCTCTTTCCACAATTTGGCTATTGTTGAGAGTGCTGCTATAAACATTGGGGTACAAGTGGCCCTATGCATCAGTACTCCTGTATCCCTTGGGTAAATAAATTCCTAGCAGTGCTATTACTGGGTCATAGGGTAGGTCTATTTTTAATTTTCTGAGGAACCTCCACACTGTTTTCTAGAGTGGCTGCACCAGTTTGCATTCCCACCAACAGTGCAAGAGGTTTCCCGTTTCTCCACATCCTCTCCAGCATCTATAGTCTCCTGATTTGTTCATTTTGGCCACTCTGACTGGCGTGAGGGGATATCTGACTGTGGTTTTGATTTGTATTTCCCTGATGAGGAGCGACGTTGAACATCTTTTCATGTGCCTGTTGGCCATCCGGATGTCTGCTTTAGAGAAGTGTGTATTCATGTTTTCTGCCCATTTCTTCACTGGGTTATTTGTTTTTCGGGTGTGGAGTTTGGTGAGCTCTTTATAGATTTTGGATACTAGCCCTTTGTCCGATATGTAATTTGCAAATATCTTTTCCCATTCCGTTGGTTGCCTTTTAGTTTTGTTCGTTGTTTCCTTTGCTGTGCAGAAGCTTTTTATCTTCATAAGGTCCCAGTAATTCACTTTTGCTTTTAATTCCCTTGCCTTTGGGGATGTGTCAAGTAAGAGATTGCTACGGCTGAGGTCAGAGAGGTCATTTCCTGCTTTCTCCTGTAGGGTTTTGATGGTTTCCGGTCTCACATTCAGGTCCTTTATCCATTTTGAGTTTATTTTTGTGAAGGGTGTCAGAAAGTGGTCTAGTTTCAACCTTCTGCATGTTGCTGTCCAGTTCTCCCAGCACCATTTGTTAAAGAGACTGTCTTTTTTCCATTGGATGTTCTTTCCTGCTTTGTCAAAGATGAGTTGGCCATACGTTTGTGGGTCTCGTTCTGGGGTTTCTACTCTATTCCATTGGTCTATGTGTCTGTTTTTGTGCCAATACCATGCTGTCTTGAGGATGACAGCTTTGTAGTAGAGGCTAAAGTCTGGGATTGTGATGCCTCCTGCTTTGGTCTTCTTCTTCAAAATTACTTTGGCTATTCGGGGCCTTTTGTGGTTCCATATGAATTTTAGGATGGCTTGTTCTAGTTTCGAGAAGAATGCTGGTGCAATTTTGATTGGGATTGCATTGAATGTGTAGATAGCTTTGGGTAGTATTGACATTTTGACAATATTTATTCTTCCAATCCATGAACATGGAATGTCTTTCCATTTCTTTATATCTTCTTCAATTTCCTTCATAAGCTTTCTATAGTTTTCAGCATACAGATCTTTTACATCTTTGGTTAGATTTATTCCTAGGTATTTTATGCTTCTTGGTGCAATTGTGAATGGGATCAGTTTCTTTATTTGTCTTTCTGTTGCTTCATTGTTAGTGTATAAGAATGCAACTGATTTCTGTACATTGATTTTGTATACTGCAACTTTGCTGAATTCATGTATCAGTTCTAGCAGACTTTTGGTGGAGTCTATCAGATTTTCCATGTATAATATCATGTCATCTGCAAAAAGCGAAAGCTTGACTTCATCTTTGCCAATTTTGATGCCTTTGATTTCCTTTTGTTGTCTGATTGCTGATGCTAGAACTTCCAACACTATGTTAAACAACAGCGGTGAGAGTGGGCATCCCTGTCGTGTTCCTGATCTCAGGGAAAAAGCTCTCAGTTTTTCCCTATTGAGGATGATGTTAGCTGTGGGCTTCTCATAAATGGCTTTTATGATGTTTAAGTATGTTCCTTCTATCCCGACTTTCTTGAGGGTTTTTATTAAGAAACGGTGCTGGATTTTGTCAAATGCCTTTTCTGCATCGATTGACAGGATCATATGGTTCTTATCTTTTCTTTTATTAATGTGATGTATCACGTTGATTGATTTGCGAATGTTGAACCAGCCCTGAATCCCAGGAATGAATGCCACTTGATCATGGTGAATAATTCTTTTTATATGCCGTTGAATTCGATTTGCTAATATCTTATTGAGAATTTTTGCATCCATATTCATCAGGGATATTGGCCTGTAGTTCTCTTTTTTTACTGGGTCTCTGTCTGGTTTAGGAATCAAAGTAATACTGGCTTCATAGAATCAGTCTGGAAGTTTTCCTTCCCTTTCTATTTCTTGGAATAGCTTGAGAAGGATAGGTATTATCTCTGCTTTAAACGTCTGGTAGAACTCCCCTGGGAAGCCATCTGGTCCTGGACTCTTATTTGTTGGGAGATTTTTGATAACCGATTCAATTTCTTCACTGGTTATGGGTCTGTTCAAGCTTTCTATTTCCTCCTGATTGAGTCTTGGAAGAGTGTGGGTGTTTAGGATTTGTCCATTTCTTCCAGGTTGTCCAATTTGTTGGCATATAATTTTTCATAGTATTCCCTGATAATTGTTTGTATCTCTGAGGGATTGGTTGTAATCATTCCATTTTCATTCATGATTTTATCTATTTGGGTCATCTCCCTTTTCTTTTTGGGAAGCCTGGCTAGAGGTTTGTCAATTTTGTTTATTTTTTCAAAAAACCAACTCTTGGTTTCGTTCATCTGCTCTACAGTTTATTTAGATTCTATATTGTTTATTTCTGCTCTGATCTTTATTATTTCTCTTCTTCTGCTGGGTTTAGGCTGCCTTTGCTCTTCTGCTTCTATTTCCTTTAGGTGTGCTGTTAGATTTTGTATTTGGGATTTTTCTTGTTTCTTGAGATAGGCCCGGATTGCAATGTATTTTTCTCTCAGGACTGCCTTTGCTGCGTCCCAAAGCATTTGGATTGTTGTATTTTCATTTTCGTTTGTTTCCATATATTTTTTAATTTCTTCTCTAATTGCCTGGTTGAACCACTCATTCGTTAGTAGGGTGTTCTTTAACCTCCATGCTTTTGGAAGTTTTCCAGACTTTTTCCTGTGGTTGATTTCAAGCTTCATGGCATTGTGGTCTGAAAGTATGCATGGTATAATTTCAATTCTTGTAAACTTATGAAGGGCTGTTTTGTGACCCAGTATATGATCTATCTTGGAGAATGTTCCATGTGCACTCGAGAAGAAAGTATATTCTGTTGCTTTGGGATGCAGAGTTCTAAATATATCTGTCAAGTCCATCTGATCCAATGTGTCATTCAGGGCCCTTGTTTCTTTATTGACCGTGTGTCTAGATGATCTATCCATTTCTGTAAGTGGAGTGTTAAAGTCCCCTGCAATTACCACATTCTTATCAATAAGGTTGCTTATGTTTGTAAGTAATTGTTTTATATATTTGGGGGCTCCTGTATTCGGCACACAGACATTTATAATTGTTAGCTCTTCCTGATGGATAGACCCTGTAATTATTATATAATGCCCTTCTTCATCTCTTGTTACAGCCTTTAATTTAAAGTCTAGTTTGTCTGATATAAGTGTGGCTACTCCAGCTTTCTTTTGGCTTCCAGTGGCATGATAAATAGTTCTCCATCCCCTCACTCTCAATCTAAAGGTGTCCTCAGATCTAAAATGAGTCTCTTGTAGACAGCAAATAGATGGGTCGTTTTTTTTTTTTATCTATTCTGATACCCTATGTCTTTTGGTTGGCGCATTTAGTCCATTTACATTCAGTGTTATTATAGAAAGATATGGGTTTAGAGTCACTGTGATGTCTGTATGTTTTATGCTTGTAGCGATGTCTCTGGTACTTTGTCTCACAGGATCGCCCTTAGGATCTCTTGTAGGGCTGGTTTAGTGGTGACGAATTCCTTCAGTTTTTGTTTGTTTGGGAAGACCTTTATCTCTCTTTCTATTCTAAATGCCAGACTTGCCCGATAAAGGATTCTCGGTTGCATATTTTTTCTGTTTAATACATTGAAGATCTCATGCCAATCCTTTCTGGCCTGCCAAGTTTCAAAAGAGAGATCAGTCACGAGTCTTATAGGTCTCCCTTTATAAGTTAGGGCACGTTTATCCTTTGCTGCTTTCAGAATTTTCTCTTTATCCTTGTATTTTGCCAGTTTCACTATGATATGTCATGCAGAAGATCGATTCAAGTTACGTCTGAAGGGAGTTCTCTGTGCCTCTTGGATTTCAATGCCTTTTTCCTTCCCCAGGTCAGGGAAGTTCTCAGCTATTAGTTCTTCAAGTACACCTTCAGCACCTTTCCCTCTCTCTTCCTCCTCTGGGATACCAATTATGCGTATATTATTTCTCTTTAGTCCATCACTTAGTTCTCTAATTTTCCCCTCATACTCCTGGATTTTTTTATCTCTCTTTTTCTCAGCTTCCTCTTTTTCCATAACTTTATCTTCTAGTTCACCTATTCTCTCCTCTGCCTCTTCAATCCCAGCCGTCGTTGTTTCCATTTTGTTTTGCATTTCGTTTAAAGCGTTTTTCAGCTCCTCCTGGCCGTTCCTGAGTCCCTTGATCTCTGTAGCAAGAGATTCTCTGTTGTCCTCTATACTGTTTTCAAGCCCAGCGATTAATTTTATGACTATTATTCTAAATTCACTTTCTGTTATATTGTTTAAATACTTTTTGATTAGTTCATTAGCTGTTTTTATTTCCTGGAGATTCTTCTGAGGGGAATTCTTCCGTTTGGTCATTTTGGATAGTCCCTGGAGTGGTGTGGACCTGCAGCTCACTTCCCCTGTGCTGTGGTGCATAACTTGCGTTGGTGGGCGGGGCCGCAGTCAGACCTGATGTCTGCCCCCAGCCCACTGCTGGGGCCACAGTCAGACTGGTGTATGCCTTCTCTTCCCCTCTCCTAGGGGCGGGATTCACTGTGGGGTGGCGTGGCCCGTCTGGGCTACTTGCACACTGGCAGGCTTGTGGAGCTGGGGATCTGGCGTATTAGCTGGGGTGGGTAGGCAAGGTGCAGGGGGCAAGAGGGGCAGGCTTAGCTCGCTTCTCCTTAGGTGATCCACTTCAGGAGGGGCCCTGTGGCAGTGGGAGGGAGTCAGATCCGCTGCCGGAGGTTTGGCTCCGCAGAAGCACAGAGTTGGGTGTTTGCGCGGAGCGAGCAAGTTCCCTGGCAGGAACTGGTTCTCTTTGGGATTTTGGCTGGGGGATGGGCGGGGGAGATGGCGCTGGCGAGCGCCTTTGTTCCCCCGCCAAGCTGAGTTCTGCCGTCCGGGGGCTCAGCAGCTCTCCCTCCCTTTGTCCTCCAGCCTTCCCGCTTTCTGAGCAGAGCTGTTAACTTATGACCTCCCACATGCTAAGTCGCGCTTGCTGTCGGAACACAGTCCGTCCGGCCCCTCCGCTTTTGCCAGCCAGACTCGGGGGCTCCGCTTGGCCGGCGAGCCGCCCCTCCGCCCCGGCTCCCTCCCGCCAGTCTGTGGAGCGCGCACCGCCTCTCCGCCCTTCCTACCCTCTTCCGTGGGCCTCTCGTCTGCGCTTGGCTCTGGAGACTCTGTTCTGCTAGTTTCTGGTGGTTTTCTGGATTAGTTAGGCTGGTGTAGGTGGAATCTAAGTCATCAGCAGGATGCTCGGTGAGCCCAGCGTCCTCCTAAGCTGCCATCTTCCCTTGTTTTTCTCAACCCTATTTGCATACTTGTTAATAATCCCTTTATTTGACTCTTTCCAATTAACCGTTTGTATGTACCATTTATTTTCTAATGGGATCATACATGGTATTGTGCTGAATTATTTCATTTAAAATAAATATCAGAGCAAATCACAAGAGACTCTTAAATACAGAGAACGAACTGAGGGTTGATGTAGGTGGGGAAATGGGTGATGGGCATTGAGGAGGGCACTTGTCGGGATGAGCACTTGGTGGTGTATGTATGTGGGTGATGAATCACTGGATTCTACTCCTGAAGTCAAGGCTACACTGTATGTTAAATAACTTGAAAATAAGTAAATAAATAAAAAATAAGTTATCAGATTATTCCTTTTAAGTCCATGAACTATCATTAATAGTGATAAGAATGGGGGCTTCAAAATCTAGGTAAAGAAAATCAATTTTACTAACCTGTGTGTCATTATAGCAGAAATATCCTCAGCACTAAAGGAAGTATGTGTCACACTGGGATCAGATTGCTGTTAGGATGCAATAAAACCTGAAAGACCGCCCCTCAAAAGCTTTACACAGGAATCCTTCCTCCTCCTTCTCCCTTGTTGAGAGCATTGAAAGCAAGTACATGGAATACAAGAAAGTGGCATTTATATGGTCAAATCAAATTTATTAAAAAACAAATCTAAGTTTCAGGATTTAGTCAAAATTTTGGAGTTGCTGGGTGGGTTGAGGGGACAGTGATTCTTAGTGTCGGTGGTAGAAACCTGTGAGGCCATGTAAGTAAGAGCGGGACTGGAAGAGTGTTTGTAGGAAATAAATAAGAAAGTCATGGCTGGTTTCCACTCAAACAGGAATTATGGGAAGAAACAGTAAGCCTACCAAACTATTAAGTACAATGGCTGCATATTCTGGGAGAGTAACAAGTGCAAGGACGTTTTACGTAACTGATAAATCCACATTTCCTCACAGAGGACCTGGGGAAACACTGTTTCCATATTTCCACTCACTAACCATGTTTGGGATCTGTGCAGGGCTAATCTTACAGGTAACAGTGACCATTACTAGTCATGAAGGTGAGACTGGGACATGTACGCATTACCACTGTGTAAAGGAGTAATACCATTTCATGCACAAAATCGCAATCATTTTGTTCAGCTTGGAAATGAATTTAAAATAATTGGCCATATGAAGGTTTCCTATTAAACTCACTGTCATCTTACTCAGAGTTATGGATTTTTAACTCTCAAGTGAAGTAAAATACTATAGATACCTCAATTCTCACACATATCACAGGAAGAGTAGACAAGGGTACAGTATGATGTTACGAGGGAAGAAATTAAGAGGTCTAGAGTCAGTCAGACTTCTTGGAGTTGAATCCTAACTATCTCTGCTACTTACTATCAGTATATCCTCCACATTTTTTTCCAACCAACTCCTGTATGTCCCAGTTTCCTCTTCCTCATCCTTGGAATCAGAAAATTATCTATTTCTTTGAAATACTGTGAAGACTCAATAAAATAATACAGACAAAAAACTTCATAAAGTACCTGGTATATAGAAAGTACTTAATAATTCTTGGTTGTATTATTTTGTATATGCATCTCCCAACAAGATTCTATGTATATCTTGAGGTATGAATATACCTATAAGGTGAATATATATACCTATTACATAGGTATATGTATTATTCATTTTATATCCATTACCGAGTCCATTGTATAGTAAAGTATTAAATTAATATTTGCTTAGTGACTAAATGAAGCTAGCTTGCTTTAGAAATATGAATCTCAAAGACAAAAACAAAGCATGTGTATTTTTTTTTATTGAAGTTGTCTCCTGAGATTTCATGTTAATAACTAGAGAGGACTATTAATAGTTCACTGCACTTTAAATGTCTTTTTTTTTTTTTTTTTAGTATTAGCACATCAATGCATATGCATAACACAGCCTTGGGCACATACAGAAGCACCATTACCTTCAAGTGGTCAAGTATTCATAATTATTTGGTGAAGAAGCAAACATCTTATCAAAACAATAACTAGGAATAAATTATAGGTACCAAAAAGGGGGATAGACTACTCATTTGAATGTAGTCTTATAGAGAATATCACAGGTCTTTTTTTAAATAATGAAATTATGTGGAGTCTACTTAACTGTTATTAAACAATTTATAAGGGGCAGCCATTGCTGTTATAAACTTTGATACTCAGTTGGCATCAATTTGTCAAAAAGACTGTGTTTCTTCCATCTACTAATTCTATAATTTAGCCTACAGAAAAAAAAAAAGAAACTTTTTTCAAGTTTAAAAACAAGTAGGCTTTTCTGAAGAAAAAGTTCACAACTACGGACATTTTGAAATTTACTATAAAGTAGCATAAACCTAAACACATAGAAATAGCAAGGGAAAATTCATATCTTCCTGCTGTATGGCTATTTACACAGTATCCATTTGAGTATATTGCTGGTTAAAATATTTCTAATAACATGTAATTTTTTATGTATATTAGAAGAGAAAATAATATACAGAAGAATGATAATAGTTATCATTTGATTTTCTGAGTGAATGTAATTGTAATAATTATTTTATATGTATAGTTCACAGAATTTACATGTAACACTCACAAAATCAATAGTTGGTAAGCTTCATAAAGACAGAATCACATCTATTTCTTCATTCATCAATGTCCCCAGTAATCAGCCCTGAGCTTGAAAACAGTCGATTCTCAATAAATATTTATTAAACAACTGGATGATCTTTCTTTGAAGTAGGTTCTTCCTAGAAAAGCACTGTATTCTGCCAATGTTTTAGTATTACTAAATTACTGCATTTGGTCAACTCTACCCTTGTTTGGCATGATTACCCTCATTTGTGCATGCTTACAGTGAGAGAATGCCTGAGGGAGACCTTTACTTTACCATGTGTAGGAAACCGCAGAAGGATGGAAATTGGGCCTAAAGTGTCTGAGAAAGTTACTGACGAAAGCACTGTAATTAAAAGTAAAGCCTGCAAAAATCTGACTCTGATCCATATAAATTGAAGGCTGGAAAATATGATCGTTGCAATATCTTAGAAAGCATAGTCAGGATTTGTTAAATGCTCTTTTAAGATGATGGCACGACTTAATAAAACATAGAAAAACAAAGCATACAGTAACTTCCAGAAGCCAAAACCACAAGGCTCCGATAAGACTTACCAGAACAGTCACCACACGGAGAACCACTCCACGCATGTTATTCTCCAGTTTCTTGTCAGTCAGTGACCCGTTCAGCCCTGTGACAGGATTCCAGCACCCAAGCTGAAAGATGAAATAGCTTGGTCACTTTCCTCACTGAAGAACAATCCAATCACCTCGGCAAAGATCTTTCAGAAAATCGTGTGATGTCTCTCAGAATAACTGGTACAGGAAGGGTCCTGAATAGGTTTTTCTTTTTAATAGCAAATGAGGTAATCAGAAATTCCATTTCCTGCCTTTAAGTATCACTCTATGGCATATGACAGTATCCAATATGCTTTAGCAGACTCACTAAGGACATACGACTTAACAAGGAGTTATAAATACACCAATAACTCAATCCCAGTTATGCACTAATTGGAAAAATAATAGTGCATATAATTTTAGTATAATGTCTGTTCTAATAGATCAGTTATTGCACACGTTAGATTTTCTTATAATTTCAATGGTTTTAATTAGATATTACACTGCTTTTATTAGAAAAACTACAAGATTTTCAATACGGTTAGGTTACTGCTTTTAGTTGAGGGAAAAAGTCATGGATATAGCTTTGTTGTTTTCAAATATTCATAGTACCTACAACAATATAATTTGCCTTTTTTGTCAGTGCTATCAATTTCCTGGGGATATTTTGGCAGCAGCTTTCTCTTAAAGTCTTGCAATGATTCACTGCTCTTTACACTCCAAATACTGATTTAATTTTACATCCTCATGCAGTTCTTATCTCTTGTAATATCCAAATCTAAGGGCTACCATTTTTAAAATCACTGCCTCTAAATCACAAGGGGATAAAAATTGATGACTCTCAATTCTGAAATGAGAGAAAAAAAAGAGATGTTGTGACTTGAATTAGCAGATAACTCAGTGAGCAAAGCTGCAAAGAATGCTATTATACACATCTTGGGAAGAAATGCCATGCTATTGATTCTGATACCAGATCCACGAGCCTTCACTTTTGGGAACCTATCCATATTTGCATGCTTTAAAAATGTAACAGACCTTCAGTCATATTTGGAGACTGTTTTGATTGACTGAATGGTTTATAGGGAGCCCTGGTTATTTCTGTGGCTTCCTCCTGAAAGCTGATTTATTTCCTCGTATTGCATTGTGTTTGTGGTTTCCAGAGTTGTTGACACACTGGCAAGTCTCCTTCACAAATCAAAGATTTAGGTGCTTCCTATTAAAACTCAAGTTTCTCTGTGAGTCCCCAAAAGGGCTTTAATTAAGAAACCTGAAATATGCATAGATCTAAAGAGAAAGTATGTCACAATATAAACAAAAAGCCAGCTTTTCCTGTATTAAAAGAATTTGGAAAAGGCTGCTAATTGTAGGTTTCAACTCGAAAAGCACATTAAATTCATACAATGGTATGCCATTCTTAGTTACCTGAAAAGTCTAATTAGAAACTTAGATCCCATTAGCAAATCCAAATGTGTTGAGAGTCTAATTATCAGAGATATTGTAGTCCTCTCGTCACATTTAAAACCTTATGAAATTTCTTTTGAGTTTTTGTTCTCTTCTGAGGTCAACCAGAGTCTATGCCCAATTACATTCCTTGATGTGCGCTTTTTCTAGTAACTTTTCAAGATTTTATTTTCTTAGATGAATTAATATTGGCGGAAACAGTGATTTACAACCGTAAGTGGAGACCTAGCACACTATCCACCTTCTACAATTCTATTACTTAATTCTAAGCTTCATGGATAGCTTTTAGGACATCATCTTGTTCAAGGTAAACATGTCTAAGCTGCCAAAGTAAATATAAGGATTTCTTTCTTTTTTTTTTTTTTTTTTTGTCTGCCTTGGTGAACTGACTGTCGGTTTGCCTGAATAAATGCCATCTATTAATGCAAACTTGATCATAGCATTTTGGTATATGGACTGGTCAAAATATTTACCACTGGAATAACAACAAAACTCGCTCAGCAGTTTGTTTCAACAATGCTCTGGACAAATATTTAAAAATATATAATCTCCAGCTTCTTCTTAATTATGTCTTCCTTTAAACATAACTAAATATAGTCAATGGTTTAAAAGTTCTAAGGCACTGAAACATTTGGGTTTTTGAAATAACGATAAGAAAGCATTTGTCTTCAGACCTGGACAATAACTTAAACATTATTTATACACATATATGATGTGACCATATATGATGTTTTTTCTCACCCACAAAAAAATGTGGCCAAATTCTTTCTTCTTTCTCACATATATTACAAGACATCATTGTCTCCTCTACCTGATGAAGGTCTTTCCCATCTCTATATTCTCTCTCTCTTTTCTTGCTATCTGACTCATATGTCCTTTGATCATAGCACTTGTAAAGTTATTCCTGTTCATCATAACAGCAGTCTGGATTTCAGGTTTGGTGACACTTTTTACTTAATTCAGTTCTTCCTTCATATGCATAAACTCTAACACTTAATGTTAGCTACTAGCTATGGACACCAAGAACTATGAGTTTCAGAGACTGAATTTTGAGATAGTGAAAGTTTAGAATACAGATTATCTGAAAACTAGAAATAAAATATATCTACTTATCACATATCAAAATGGAGCACAACAAAAATTATTTAGAAATTAAAATAATACTTATTTCTTTTATTGAATAGAACTATTTCTTTTACATTTTTCAGAATACTTTCTAAGTGTTAGCCCTGATACTAAGCTTTTCATACATGATCTCATTTAAGCCTCAAAATAACTTTATGGAAAAAAAAAAAAAACTTCATGAGAAGGTAGTGTTACAATTATTATTTTATAACAATAGAAAACAAGGCATAGACACTAAGGGCTCATCTCAAGTCACATAACTACTAAGAGATGAAACTAGGATTTAAACTAATACTGTTATTTATTTTTTAATATATATTTTTAAGTTTATTTATTTTGAGAGAGAGAAAGAGAGAGAAAGGAACAGGGAGAGAGAGCAGGAGACAGAGTGCAAGTGGCGGAGGGGCAGACAGATAGAGAGAGAGAATCCAAGCAGGCTCTGCACTGTCAGTGCATGGAGCTTCATGTAGGACTCAAACTCAAACCGTGAGATCATGATTGAAATCGAAATCAAGAGTTAGATGCTTAACTGACTGAGCTACCCAGGTGCCCCTAAACTAGTGCTTTTAAAAGTCCAGATTCCAGTGCTTCAATTGCAGTGCTGTTTTATAGCTTATGAATTGTTTTCATAAGTGTGATCTATTTGAGGTAGGTATAGAAAATATTATTCCTATTTTATAATAAAAAAAAAAGAAAGCTCAGAACGGTTAAGTAGCTGCCTCTCTATAACAGCTAGCGAATTCACATTTTGGCAATACAGTTTAAAAGGCAAATCATCACAATTACCACTTTTATTAAAGAAATATAATGTGTACATAGTGCATAGTATATACCAGTCCTCCAAGGTCTTTACTTAGATTGATTAATTTAGTTCTCAAAACAGCACCGTGAGAAAGGTAACATTATTATCTACATTTTACAGAAGAGAAAACTGAGGATTGAGAGGCTGTGCTCCTTCCAGTGTGCTTTTATTCACTTAAGCCATCCAGAGGCGTTGAGTAGAATAAGGAAAGGAGTAGATAAATGAAACAGACAAGACAGTCTCAAAAATATTTCTGGAAATCTCTACTTTGTGTTACCAACATACTAAAGATAAGTGTGGGATGCGTTTCATTTATCTTAAGGTCTGTTGATGCTTCTCCAAATGTATACTGAAGATAAACGAGGAAAGAAACAACAGCAACACACATAGAAAATGTTGATTATTCACATCTTTTTGAAGGATTTTTCAAATTTTAAGATTCTTTAATTTCTGTTCATATCCACTCATCTCCCTGAGGTTCCCTTCAAGCTATTCTGTTTGATTGTAATAGCTCCGTCCAATAATAAGCAATACAAATGAGTGAAGTTCACACAAATTCAAACTGAATTTGTATCTACAATGGGTCATATTCCTTGCAGCATAGTAAGATTGACTGGCATAGTGTTTGATTAAAAAGAAAAAAAGAAAAAAATAGAAGAATTCCATTTAAATTCAAGCGTGAGGCTTATCTAAGAACTTCTGTGGCTTCATTGTTTGAAATTCTATTAACTTGGCTTTTCTGGATATGTGGAGAAGGTTGCTTGTGCTTGGCTGTGTTTTTTGTTTTTGTTTCTTTTCCTTCTTCTTCTTCTTCTTTTTTTTTATAACAATGAGTCCAGGGACTAATATAGATAATGCACACAAAATCTTATAATACTATCTATTCAGCTGAGCACTTTCTAAGTAAAAAGTAATAAAAGTGGCCCCTGCAGCACATGAGATTTACAGAAAGTCATACTGCTAATGGCAAAACAAGATTCACTGTCTCCCATGGTCTGGCAGTCTAGAGAAAATTTAGAAGGGATTAAAAAATAAGGACCAATTCAATTTCCTTTCAATTACGGTATATTGATTTCCTATAGTATTTTTTGGTTATTGCTTAAAATCACTTTAAAACCTTAAAAATGCTTAATGCTTTAATTATTTCCTTCACTGGAGTTTTAGCAATAATAATTTTGTAGCTTTCTGTTAAAATCAAGGTAGTATCTTGTGTTCAACAAAATGGTTGCTGTATTTGCATGGGAACAGTAATAAGTTTCTAACATCATGTGTTATGTCATTAGCAAATGGCCAAGTTTTAGATATTTACTCTTTTCCTTCAATATTTCCTCTTTTCATTTGTCCATGGGCTTTAAAGGATGACGTTTGACTTGGTTTTGCATCACTATTTTTCAGGCGGTGTTATAATGTCAAAAAGAGCTGAACTGTTCAACTTTAATTTTACGCTTAATAGTTATAGGCTTTAATAACAGGAGTCAAGAGAGCTCTTAATTGAATGCCAAATGGATTCTCTACATTTAGTAGCTTGTATTCATATGGAACAAACGAAGCCTGGCCATAGTACCAAAGCTCCAGCTGCAGGATACAAAATACCCACTGTACCGCAGGCTGTGTGCTGCCAGCCACTACATTTCCTTTATTTGCTTTCTCAGCCTTCAGAGGAAAGAAGAGGAAGAATGAGGCATAGGCAAAGTAGCTGAGAGCTAACCATGTAGATATGCACAGCATTTATTTGGTCGATATTACTTCTGTAATGGGATAGAGTGTGTAAAAAAATACATATGGCAGGTTGACTCAGATGCATGTTTCATAATGGTAAATGGGAATGTTTTTTCTTTGATATATACAGGAATGTAGTGTGTCAGTAATCCCTCCAATAATATTTGTGTGTGTGTGTGTGTGTGTGTGTGTGTGTGTGTGTGATATTTCCACCTGTAAAACAGGTTAAGTTTGCAGGACTTGCCCCTTGGGGATATTTCCTCCTAAGATTTTGTTCCTACAGCTTGGTCATTACCATGAAGTAGTAGACCTTCTTTAGATTACAGGAGAAAATGTCTTTGAAAAAAAAAATCACCTGACTCAACTGCTTACATTTCCCTGTATTGATGCCGAAAACAAAATTTCTATACTATATGCAATAAGATGAATTTAGCTGATTTCCACAAAATAGCAATTTGAGAAGATACACACACACACACACACACACACACACACGAAAAAATAGCTCAAAGATGTTTTATGCAGCCATAATAACCACTCTTCAGTTATCAACTGGCATTTGACTGATTTAATAATACTCTACAATTATAAGTTTCCCTTTTTTATCATTCTTCTTGGTCTAAAATTATTATTATACTATATTTAGAGGCAGTAGATCATAGACACTAAGATCAGAAACTCTGGAACCAGACTGCTTAGGTTCAGGCACCTACTCTGATACCTGCTGGGCATGTGCTGTTGGGCCCCAGTTTTCTCACCTCTCAAACGGGAATAATAAAAGTGGCTTCTTCATAGGGTTAGTGAGACTATTAACTGACTTAATATATGTTAAATATTTAGAAGCATTCTTGGCACATGAAGACTAATGCAATGTTTATTATTATCATTCCTATATAATCAGCACTGTTGTTCCTGGTTCAGCATCATCATTCGGAGTCACTTACTGGTTTCAGTGAGGGAGCATGCCTCTAAAGTTGTGGTTCTCAACTCTGGCTGCATATTAGAATCACCTGAAAGTTTTTAAAACTTCTGATGTATCAGCTCAAACTCAGAACAATTAAGTCCAAATCTCCAGGGATGGGATCCAGGCATCAGTATTATTTATGGCTTTCCAGGCAATTTCAACCTATAGCCAAGATTGAGAAGCACTGCTCTAAAACTTGCTTTAAACACCCATGCAATCTCATAGAATGGCTACTTAACCTTATTGGTTGAAGGCATCATTTTTACCGGCTTCTTTTGCAAAAGCTAGCTAGGGACACTTTCTCGAATAAACAGGCGATTTTATTTTTCTTGTTTGAAATAAGATAGGAGGCTATAAACTCTGTGAAGCCAGAATAATGCCTACCTTGTCTATTCTTGCACCCATGGCCCTTATCACTGTATTGGTACTTGGTAGGTCCTAATAAACAACTGATAAATTAATTCATTCAATAAAATCTCTGCTGTCCTCTTCTTCCTTCTCTTCTTCTCCACCTCCTCCTTCTTCGTCTCCTTCTCCCTCCCCTCCTATCCTCCTAATCCCTCTTCTTCTTCCTCCTCCCCTTCCCCCTTTTCCTCCTCCTCTGCCTCCTCCTTCTACTCCTTCTTTTTGGCCTCTCCAGTTCAAATTGAATGAAAAAACAAAACATCCTCTGTCTGAGATAGTGTCCTGCTATCATATTGTACCCTTGCCAATTTTTGTGATTCTTCAGGGGTGATTCCCCTCACTCATATTCTATTAGCTTTCCTTTTCTTTCTGGTCAGAATTTTTTTTTTCTGGGGTGCCCTCGGTGGCTCAGTTGGTTAAGTGTTGACTTTGGCTCAGATTGTGATCTTACGGTTTGTGTGTTGAAGCCCTGCATCGGACTCTGTGCTGACAGCTCAGAGCCTAGAGCCTGGAGCCTATTTCAGATTCTATGTCTCCCTGTCTCTGTGCTCCTCCCCCACTCACACTGTTTCTTGCTTTCTCCCCCCAAAATAAATAATATAATCTAATAATATTTTAGCATTTAGTGATTACAACCTGATAAAAGTTGCTGGATTATCTTCTCTTTCATTCTTTTCTATCTTGAGATGTTTTAAAGGGGGACTCTTAATTTTAAAACTACATTAGAATTCTCTGTCTTTCTTACCTTGTCCATTAAATAATTAACCACTTAAGGACAGGAGCACCACCTTAATTACCTTTGTGTGCCCAGTGCCTATCACGGTGTTTTTCACAAGTAAAATAATTAGGTTTTGAAATTACCAGGTTAATGCACACTCACAAAGTTTAATGTAAACACTGCTATTGAACTGTAGATCTTTGTTCCCAATCTAAAATCTCAAGTTTAGACTTCTCTTTATATTCTACTGTCTCTTCGATGTTTCTGCTTAGATATCTCAAAGGCACTTCAAATATCTAAAAGATCAAACTCATAATCTACCCCCTTCCATCATTCTTCCAATAGCCAGAAATTGACAAATTTGTTTTACAAGCATGCATATCTAATCCATTGCCATCTGCTAATTTTACCTCCAAAAACAAACGCTCAAATCCATTTAACTCCATCTCCTTGCCACCACCCTAGTCCAGGCTAACTTCACTGCTTCTTTTTTACCATCTTCACTCTACATTGCAACATAAATATAAATTTAGATATGATGCCTTCTGCTTAAAATCTTTCCAAAGTTTTCCTTTGTTATCAAGAGAAAGACCAAACTTCTAATGTGGCCAGCCAAGACCTGTGTGATTTGTCACATTTTACATTTACTATTTCATGCCACATCATATTCTCTCTGTTTTTGAACTCCAACCATACTAGTCTTCCTTCAGTTTCTTGAGCTAGACATCAACCTCCTGCCTTAAGGATTTAAACGTTGTTTCTGAAACACTGAAGTAGATCAGAACTACTTGGGAGTTAAAAACGAAAACAAATAAAAACAATGCCAAATTATATGCCATGCCAATTAAATCAGAATTTCTGGGCATGAGATACAGGCATTGGTATCTGTTAGTTTCCAAGATGATTCTAAAGAACAGCCAAATTTGTGAACCAATGGTTTTGAATATACAGTTTTCCTTAATGGGAAGAATACTAGATACATGCCATTCTTCAAAGAATTCCTGAATTCACTCTTACTCATCTTTTGGATCTCAATGTAAACATCTATAGGTTAGTATCAACCTTCCCTGACTACCTGTTCCCACCCCCTAGGTTAGCTCATGTCCCTCCAGGATGGGATCATGTTCCTCTCTTTTATACATTAACATTTATCACACCAGTTATCTGTGAGTTTCCACGAAATCAGGAAAAATTACTGTATTTGTCTCCTCACCACCTTCTTAAATACATATTTCTCGGCCCAAAGTAGGACTTCCATTTTTATTGAATAATGAACAAGTTTAGATGATTTTTAAAGAGGAAACTTAACACATCTTGCAGGGATTGTTGACTATTTCTTAAACAGTGCCTTAAATGGGAATCTCAATATATAGCTACGATGCTTTGCTGCCTGCTACTGAATTTTGTTTGTTTGTTTTTGGAAATGTAGACTTGCAAATCTCATTCTTCCTGGGTGCAGAGAGGATAAGCTCTACATAATAAAGATCAAGGAATGCTTTTCAGAAGCCTTCAGTATGAGGAATGATGGCATTACCTAACCTGGTAGAGAATAAAATAAGTCATCATACTAGTCCTACCGTTTGAACAGT
Source organism: Neofelis nebulosa (assembly GCF_028018385.1). NCBI lineage: Eukaryota > Metazoa > Chordata > Mammalia > Carnivora > Felidae > Neofelis > Neofelis nebulosa. Next base: position 129,291,755 of record NC_080784.1, read on the forward strand.
TATGTAACAACAACAACTAGAGCAACAATAAGAGTAAAACATAACCTATGATGGGGGCTTCTTATATTCTAAGACTCATTTTAAGACGTATACCTATACTATCTCATGAAAAGAAGAACCACAAAATACCCATGAAATATAAACTGTTGAAACTTGAGGGGATAAAACATTACCTAGTGGGGAGGGGAAAGCCCTCTCAACAATGCAAAATCCTCTTGAAGAGTACGGCTCCTGGCCAAAAATGTATGAATGATTTTTTAGGCCTGACTGCAGGCAATTAAGGTGGCTTTACTTGACAGGCCTATTGAAGGGAGTTGCAGTCATGAACTCAGTCCCTTTGGCTGGCCATATTTTTAGGCAGTATCTGCTGGGTTGGCCCAGGAACCTCCATTCAGAGGCCTCTCTATCTGGGCCTTGGCCTGAGGCCTTCCCCAGGAGTCTCTGCTGAGAACATCCCAGTTTAGGGAGGGGGTAGTAGCCCTGAAGACATATTTATATTCTAACTTAATACCCAGTACTTTTCCATTCCTAGCCCTTCCTTTCTTCCTTTCCCTCCTCCTCACCCCTGCACTAGACCATAAGCCTGCAGGAGCCTCAGGGTCCCCTCCAGCAGTGAGACAATACCCCCCCACCCCCCTGTGTGTTGATACATCTGACTCTCATGTTGTCATTCTGTATGAAAATAGAGGACCCTGGGAGAGCCAGGACTTTCTTTCCAGACTTGCTTTTCCTATGGCAGTAAGTGAATAAAGGCTAAATTGACTTTCATTTTGGCTTGTTGTCTCAATTGACTAGTCCCATACCAGGCAGCTCAGCTCTCCCCAGCTCAGCCCTTGACATTTACTTTATAATGACAGTTCACATTTACTGAAGACTTTCTATGAGGCAGGCATTGTACCAAAGCCCTGGATATTATTTGATTTACTTTTTTGCTATAATCCTATTAAGCGGATACTATTAATGATCCTAATTTTAACACATGAGGAAATTGAGGATTAGAGAGATTATTGACCTGTTCCAAGTTACTCGTCTTGAAAGTGAAATCATCAGGATTTGAACCCAGGCAGTTTAGCACCAGAAACCACTAGGTGATTCTGACCTCAATAAGATTCGTTTTCAGAGAAGAATAAAGCAAGGGACACATAGACAGTCCTAACGGTGTTTGAGCGCTCATTTCCTAAGTGTAGCTGCATTTGTGTTTTGGGTTCTTGAAAAACTAAAATTTATTTGCATAACTCCCCTCCACTTTTTTTTTTTTTTGCTTCAGCTATTCAAGTGGGTTTCTGTCATGTGGAACTAAAAGATTTATTGCTAATTACATAGAAGTTGTGTTAGGTTTTGTGAATGCATTCTATAACTACGTCAATGTAGGAAAAGGAAGATATTTTTAAAGGAGTGGGCAAAAAGTAAAGAACATGGGTCTGGGTGTTTGAAGGCCTAGCTTTTATTTCAAGTAAGGGATTAATGCAAATAAATTCTAAACTCTTTTCTCACAACTCACAGCTTTTTAGTGAATAGTTCTATTTGTGGATAGTTTCTTATAATATGAGCAAAGCAACGTCAAATATATATAAAGCCAACAAGGATTACTGGAATCACTTATATTGCTCTATTAAACTGCATGTTCCACAAAGGCAGTGATTTTTGCCTGATTTATTTACTGATGGACACCCAGCACCTATACAAGTCACAAATAATAAATATTTGTTGAATGAATGAATGGGTCTTATTTTTCTCAAAGAGTAAACTAAATCTCAGTTGCCTAGAGGACTTGGTGGCATGTGGGTTTTATCTCAAGGTAAGAAACAGATCAGTGTATTCTCATAAAATCCTATCTGGCTTTGTGATTCTACAATTGTTTCCAGGAATGACTGGATTCATACCAAGAGTCATTCCTGTAATGAATGAGAGAGGATTACTCATTCAAATTTTCCAAATAACTCTCACCAGGAGCAGTACAATCAGCCATTGTAATCAGCTGATCTGACCCTAACACTGACATGACACTATTGTCTAGGTCACTGTGTAATCCTTCCTTCCTGGCTCCCTCTTTATCAGATGCCTATGCTTATGCTCACCATGAGGATGGAGTACTGGTGTTTTGTGGATAACTTTGAATCATCAAATAATTGACTATGCCTCTGAGCGTTCTTACCAGCTTTGAAAATAATTTTTATTTCATTGCAAAATATTGCAAACATTCATGCAATGAAGACTCCCATAAATCAGGCATGTTTAGAAAGGCTGGTACATTTCAAAAAAGAGTTCTTTGTGGATTTACATGTTTTTCTAATTACTTTTCAAATTAATAATCCTAAATACTTTCCCCATATATACTTCCACTGGTAATTATTAATAACTATAATCACACACACATGATAAGCATGAGAAAGGGCAGGGGTATTTGGAAGGGGTTAGGACTAACTGATCACAATAGCCTGCAAGAGACTTAGCAACAAATCATCTAGTGGACATTGATGCAGTAATGTGCATAGTGTAAATACATTATTTTCCCATCACTCAACATTTATAGTCAAGAAGATATTTATTAAATACCTGCTGTGCTAGTGTTACAGGATGCAAGGATGCATAGAACATCTTCTTACCTCCAAGGATTTATCTTTTTGAAATGACAAAGCAGAAAAACTTTAAAAAGAAAAAAAAAATAGAACAAATTCCACTAGGCAGTAAATTACTAATTTCTAAAGACTGGCATAAATAATAAGTATTCAATATTTAAAGAAGGGAGATATCCATGAGAAAAGATCAAATCTCATCAAAGAACATGATTTAAAAAAGCAGACCGTTGTGTAGCAGTTTGCCTACAAGACGGCCACAGATAATTCCTCTGTACCTGTGCATATGTACCAATCTTGCATCAAGAGGTAGAGTCCACTCCCTCTTGTTGAATCAGAGTTAGCTCTGTGACTTGCTTTTACCAACAGAATTAGGCAGAGGGGATGATATATGATTTCTGGGCCTGGGTCTTAAGAGATCTTGTAGCTTTTGTTTTCTCATTTTTGGAAGCCAACACTCAAGTAAAAAAAGGGTAGGCTACAAAACTGAATAATGAGAGACTATGCAGAAGGAAAAAGGGGTCACATAAAAGAAGCCTATAGGACCTCGGCCAACAGCCAGCACCAATGCCCCAGACATGTGTGTGATACCATCTTGAATCTTTGGATTCTGACTGAGCTATCCCCGTCAACACCATGTGGAGCAGAGGTGATCTATCCCTATGAAGTCCTGCCTGAACAGGAGGCCTACTGAACCCTTAAAAATAAAAGTTTTTGTTTTAAGCCAGTAAGTTTTAAGGTGTTTTGTTATGCAGTAATAAATTATTGAAACACATGGTTCAGGGTTAATGATCACCTTTGCTTCTGAAACTGGATGGACACCCAGAGCTTTTAGAAGGCGGCAGAAGTTGTACATATGTAAAGAATAGTCTTTCATTTTCCCTATACTTTCTTTTTTATCTTAAAGCTTTAAAAAAAAAAAGTGTCTTTACTGTAATTCAGGTAGGATTTCTCTATGCACTTTCATCTCAGTAGTAACTGATTGAAACACTTTAGAATTATCTCTATTTTAGAAAATATGGCCAAATAGATTCATGATTTGTTTTCTATGGCTGCTATAACAACCACAATCTCAGCATATGAAAACAACAGAAATTTGTTTTCTCACTGTTCCAGAAGACAGATCTGAAATCAAAGCATTGGCAGGGTCACACCCTCTTGAAAAGCTCTAGGGCAGAATCTTTTTTCACTTCTTCCAGCTTTTTGTGGCTCCAGGCATTCCTCGGTTTGTGGTTCTTTAACTCTGAGCTCAGCCTCTATCTTCCGATGGCCATCTCCCCTTCTCTCTATCAAATCTCTCTCTACCTTCCTCTCATAAGAATATTTATCATTGGACTTATGGCCAACCTGGATAATCTGTGATGTCTTCATCTCAAAATCCTTATCTTAATTATATCTGCAAAGACTTTTTTTTTTTTTTTCAAATAAGGTCACATTCACAGTTTCCAGGAGCTAGTTTGTGGGTATACTAGTTTTTGTTTTGTTTTGCTTTGCTTTGTTTTGTTTCGTTTTGGTGGGGGAAAGAATTCGATTCACTAAAGATCACAGTTCATAAATTCTCATTCTAGTATCAAACTTTTTATCAAGACTTTTAGTTAAAGCAATCCTTTTGGGGAGAAGTAGTTTTACAAGTTCCATATCCACCGGAGACAATTGATTTTTCTGCATATATTGATTAACTTAAGTTTCCTCAAATTAGAATTGAAAAAAGCATTTGCCAAACAGTGAAGAGTCTGCTGTTGCTACACCGCTCAGTTTAATCTTCTGTGGTACTTATTATCTGAGGCATTATTCTAGGTTTGAGTCCCTAACTTCCTTACTTCCCCCAGTAGAATTCTGAGCTACATGATGGCTGAAAGCATCTTTTTTATTCATTATAATACTGCTAGCACTTTTGTATCACTAGCATATAGTAGATAAGCAATAATTGGTTTTGACCTAAGATATCTTTTTATTTTTAATTTTTTTTAATTCTCAATAAACTGTCCTTGGTTTAATGGATGTATGAGTGAGCTTATATTATCCTTTAGATATATCTGGATGCATTTCAAATATACCTTTTTATTTGCTAGGTAAAATCCAATGTATGTATGGCTTTCTAAATCCAACTGTAGGAATTGAGGCTATGTGTGATTACCTATAGTCAGACATAGACATTAAAATCATAATGAGTAAAAGTGCACCCACTTCAAATATTTTCAAATAATTTCCAAATATGATCTGTATTTTATCAATATTTGAATTTAGTCAACATTTTTGTTGGCCCTTAATTTAATTATTTTATATTTAAATATATAATTTGTCTTATTTATAATTGCAAGTAAAAAGAATAAATTTTTAGTGAAAGTTGGTCATTTGTTAAATCTAATAAAATCTTACTATGAACACATAATATTTTCCACAGATGTGCTTATCACATCTACTATGTAAAGTGTATGGATTTCTTAAGATATCTTTTCTTAATGTAGAGAATCAATAGCCAGGTATCATTCTTGTCTTGCCAATAATAATCCAGATCACTGGTAACTGAAAATGAAATCATTAACTAATCTTGGCCTTCCATATATAGTAGGAATTATTCAGTGGGTAACAAAGAAAGTCTCTTACAGGAATGTTTTGTCCAACTGAAGATATAATTTTCACCTGGGAACTTACTCAAGAAGTTATCCCCCCAGAAAACAAAAACAAAAACAACAACAACAAAAACAAATGGTAGCCTTTCTCCAAAGTCACATCAGAATAGAGCACCAGATGCACAAAGCCTTCAAGCCAAAGAATAAAGAAACAAATTCAAAATAGATACTTGAGCAGTATCAGAAAATTAAAATAAAAACTTAGAATATAGACAAAACTTGAGACCATTCTCTTAGCTATACCTTTCTGAGAAGTATCTCCAGTTCTTTAATAAAAAGCCATGTAAAAATCAATACCAGAATCCCATCATATGTGTTTATGAATTTTGTAAGCCATATAGTAAAATAGATGGGGTTTTATTATACTTGTGGCTTAACATCAATGATTCCCTTTTCTAAATTAATAAAATTCAGTTATAACTTATAACAATTATGAATCTTTAGTAGAGAAACAGGTAAGAACCTTCCCTTACACAATACAGCTTTAACAAGGTTTATTTCTTAAGAATATTAACTCAATCACTATACCAGACCTTTCTGTAAAATCCTCTGCTACCAATGGAGATGTCAGATGCTTTTCTTTATGTGAATCCATTTTGAAAATTTATTAAAATCTAAATTCAATTTCAAGGAGAATTACTTGGTTATAGTAAAAATTACTCTATGGTTTTGAGCAAATTAAATTATTTTCAAAATACAAATATATAGAAAATGTTCAGATTTAAAATTTTGTTCAAGATATGAATTTTTCAAGAAAAAATATTTATAGCAGTCATTGTATCTACCATTTATGGAGGGCTTACTGTGTTGAGTATTTACATTTATTATTTCATTTAATCTTGATCACCAGGCTCTCTGATGTATAAACTATTAAGTTCAGTCTTACAAAATTACTGACATTTACATTTTTGACCTGAAAATTGAAATTACCTATTTGTAATATGTAATGGGAAAATATAGTACAATTTTGTCTTAGATTCTATTCTTTTTCATTTAATACACAAGCAATCAGAAGATGATCTTTTTTTTTTCCAAAATGCTTTTTAAAAGCAAGGTTATTATAAAAAGTAAAATAGAACTGTAGATTTTGAGATTTATTTTGTTTCTGGCAAAGCTGCTTTCCCATCCAGAGGGAAAAAACTCTTGAAACACTTCAAACATCATCTCAATTCTCAAAAGTGTTATTCCAATATTTTATGCAGTCTAACTAACAGCTGGATTGAACATACTCTGAAATATATTTGGGACAGGAGGGCATAAAGTGACAAGCACTATTTTGTGAAGTCTAAATTTATTGAACTGAACAGTATCAGAGAAACACCTGGACAGGTTAGCACGGGTGACTAGGATATTGTGCTAATGAGAGTGCATCAAAGCTTAATACTCGTATAAAGTAGAAAAGTAGTTTGGAGGGCAGAAACACTTTCCTTCCACCAGAACTTGCTCTGCTAACCTCAGTCAGCACTCCCATGCATATAATTAACCTCACAAGGAAAACTCCAGAGATGTAAACTGACTCATCAGAACTCATCATTACCACAGAAAAACAACTAAAATATGTGCCAATTACCAACCTTGTGAGCATTTATGAAATTCAAAACTCCAATATAAGCCTTTTCAACTTTTATTATGGAAAATTTTAAATATATATAAAGAGAATTGACTCATGAACCAAAGTACTCATCACTCTGCTTAAGCAATTATCAACTCATTTTCAATCTTGTTTATTTATACCTGGCACTCTTTTTTATCACCGTCCCTGTCAGATTTATTTTGAAATATATGCCAGATATTATACAATTTTATTTTTTACTACTTTCTATATATTTCTTAAAATTGCGAGGTCTTTTATTTAAAAGTTTTTCTTTAATGTTTATTTATTTTTGAGAGAGACAGAGACAAAGTGTGAGCAGGGGTGGGGCAGACAGAGAGGGAGACGCTCAGGCTCCAGGCTCTGAGCTGTCAGCACAGAGCTGGACATGGGGCTTGAACTCATGAACCATGAGATCATGAGCTGAGCTGAAGTCGGACGCTTAACTGACTGAGCCACCCAGGTGCCCCAAACTGTGAGGTCTTTTAAAACACAATCATGATACCATTACTGTGTTCCCCCAAATTTATAATTTCTCAATATGATCAAGTGTAATCAGTATTTATTTATTTTTATCCAAAATTTGGAAACCTTTGGAAACTATAGAAAATATAACTAATTTTTTGACACATAGATTAGAAAAGCAAAGCAATATAAATGAATGGAGAACTCACAAATAAAAAGACTCAAGAGACATGTAAGTTATTATTTAGTATGGATCCTAATTTGAATAATTAAAGCAGTGCAGAGCCTGCTTGGGATTCTCCTTCTTACTCTCTTGCTGCTCCTCCTCCACTCATGCTGTCTCTTTCTCTCTCAAAATAAATAAATAAACTTAACGAAAATGTAAATAGAAGGTACACAGTTTCTGTCTCCTTCTCTCTCAGTAATATAATCAGCCATTAATGTTCATTTATTACTTTCATTAGTGTTATGGGCTGAATGTGTTCCCTTAAAATTCATATGTTGAAGCCTTAACCCCCAGTACTTCAGAATGTTTGAATATATTTGGAGACAAGGTCTTTAAAAGAGGTAATTAAGGTTAAATGAGGTCGCATGAATTGCCCCTAATCCAATCAGATCAGTGTAATAATCGGAAGAAGGAAATTAGGACATACAGAGAGAGACCAGAGATTTGAGGGCATGGAGGAAACACCTACCATGTGAGGACACAGCAAGAGGTTGGCCACCTGCTAGGAGAGAGGCCTCAGAAGAAACCTGCTGACACCTTGATTTTGCACTCCCAGCTTTTAGAAACGTGGGAAAATGAATTTTGATTGTTTAAGCCACCCAGTGTGTGGTACTTTGCAATGGAAGCCCTTGCAAACTAATATAATTAGTGACGGCAAAATGCCAACATTTTATTATTTCTTCTTTGTTATGAGGGATATTTAAATAAATGAAAAGCTTTTCTTTATTAATTATTTGGTTAATCTGTGGTGGAGTTTGTCTTTACAAAAAATAAGTGGGTTCATCAGTATCCTCTAAAGAAGGTTATATCATTATAACTCATGATTTAAGTATATTTGGTAGTGAAATAGAAAGGGCTCTGGCTTCCTCTCCTAAAAACCCTGGAAGAACTACAGAGTGGAACATAGATTCCAGAAACTTATACAACTTCACTGTGGGAAACTCTGGGAAGGGGGAATATATACTGAAGTGGTGTGCTTGGAGTAAATGCAGTTGCAGGTTGGGAAAAGGGCTGCTGAACACAGCAATGAACGGGCAGCTTAGAGCATTTCTAATTCAGCTCTTGTCTCTTCCATGTGTTGAGCTGGACTATCATTGCCTGACCTCTCTCTGATGAAATCTGATGTAGTTACCCATAGCTTTGATTACTTTATTGGAGTCGGGCAGTGTAAAGAACAACAGAGTAGCGCAAAAGTTCTGTTGGGATATGGAATTGAAAAAAAGCAGATATAAGTTGTCCAGCTTTACGTATTTGCTTCTCCACCCTTTCTTTCTCCAGGCCTTTAGGGATAGAGGATTACAGCACCGTGATAATGCCTATTCCAATTGCCGCTACTTCCTTAAAGATTTTAACAATTTGTTTTTAGTGTGATGATAAGGAAAGGACTAACTGTGGTTTTGTGGTGTGTGGAATTCTTTTCCTAGAGCTCATCCCTTTCTCTAGCCTGGAACCTACTAAGAACAACAGAGACTAAAGTGCTTAGCCCTTATACATTATTAGAAAAGTATATTCCCAGATGATTATGAGCCCACAGGTCAAAATAATTATACATCTGGAGATTCAAAAGAGACTATAACAATCTGGACAACATATTGATAAGACTGTGAAGGGCCTCAGATTTTACCCTACTTACATGGTAACTAACACATTATCTTGTCACAATTTTATGATGTTAGCAGAAGACTTCAGACTCCTGGGTTAGATACAGATGACTTTATTCCTCATAGCAACAGCAGTATCTGCATTGCCATCGCTTTCTCAAGCCCTAGTTCCCACAAGATGATACAAAGAGGGCCAGAAATACCTGTGTAAGTAGTGTGTTGCACTGCAGGAGAGAAACCTTGAATTTAGGGAACCTAAGTCTTTTATAACAGGCAATAAGCATGCCTGCCTTTTGCTCCTGATGGAAACACCGTCTTTAATATACTGGACAGTAACCAAATCTTCCCTTTCTTGTGGAGAAAGACACTGGTTCCATATTCCAAGATTGTTTACTGTTCAAACATCTTTGAAAGGAGAGTTTACAATAAAAGCAGTAAATGCCTTAGTTCATAAAAGTTACAAAAACACAAGACACCCATGAAAAATTATCTCCCAACATTTATAAAATATGAAGTTTCAAGTAGAAGAAAAAAATGATCCAAAACTCACAAGAGGAATATTTCAGAGATAAGGAAATTATTAGCTATATGAAACAAAACCTTTTAAAAGGTGGAAATAGTGATATAAAGCATAGTATTTGTTTATATGATCCCATTTTTTTCTTTCTATTACTTATCACATGTACCTTGCCCAATATGTGCTATTTAGGACTTAGGACTTAAGCCTTAGGCAGGCTTAAAAATACTGTAAATTACCAACTGTAACATTTTGTGGTTTCATATTGAGGCATAATTATTTATGAAAATTTTAATTAGAATATATATTTCCTTTGTAAATATTCTCAATTTCCTGGTGTAGATTATTAAATGTATTCTGTTTCTTCTTTATTTCCACCACTAATAGACTTTGGAACATTGAAGAAATTCCTAAACATGCTTAGATAAGAAAATATACTACTCAATTGTACATTCATTAAATTATCCTTATTAGTACCACCTCATGAGACAGAAAGTAATCAAATTTACTGGAAAAAAAATATTTTACAAAGTAGAAAATTAACACATTTTTAAGGAGCGTTAACTCCTACCCACACACTGTCTTCCTTTGTTTCATATGGTTGTGAAGAAGTTACACTCATACGGGCGCCTGGGTGGCGCAGTCGGTTAAGCGTCCGACTTCAGCCAGGTCACGATCTCGCGGTCCGTGAGTTCGAGCCCCGCGTCAGGCTCTGGGCTGATGGCTCGGAGCCTGGAGCCTGTTTCCGATTCTGTGTCTCTCTCTCTCTCTGCCCCTCCCCCGTTCATGCTCTGTCTCTCTCTGTCCCAAAAATAAATAAAAAACGTTGAAAAAAAAATTAAAAAAAAAAAAGAAGTTACACTCATAAATATCTACAGTATGTTTTTATCTTCTAGGGACTTATTCATTACACAGAATGAAAACCATCCATTTCTGAATATGATAATCTCCAGGGATGTATTTAGCGAGGACGTTATGGAAGATTTCAACTGACTCTTACTATCAAAGAAAGGTAAAATTACATAATGCTGAATTTTTAAAAAAGTTAAACAAACAAAGCAAACAAGATACTTTCTGGCAAAACTCAAACCATGCCAACCAAATAGATATAGATCCAGCTGTATTTGCACCCCTGTATTTTAGTGCAAGTGTAGTTCCTTCCTGCACTATTTGCTCAGCCAATCCACCAATTATTCCTTTATACCTGATTGATAATATGATGGGTTATTAAGCATGAAACCACAAGAACACTGTAAGCACTCTTGCTATCACTGTTTCCTCTTATGTGGTCCATTGTTATCCTGCATGAATTCTGAAATGGTGAAGTGATTTAATCAAAACATGCTGCTTTGACTGGAAGCTGAATCTGAAAAGCTAATATGACATACCATTGGTTTCCTTAGGTACAAAGAAAAACACATTTCAAAAAAATGATATCAGTTAAGATGAATTTTCTTCATCTACATGACAACATCTGTTGGAGTTATAATGACCCAACTTGACAGTTCAATCTACCTGTCCCAAGTATTTAAGTGGAAAGTGACATGTAACAGATACATGATGGATTTTAAACCAAGAATTGGCATGGAAACAACAATTTGCCACTTAAGACAATGCATGCTAGCATGAAACTACCTAATAAGCTTTCTGTAATACAGACAAATCTTTCCAAGCCTAGCTATTGTTTCAAGCATTTTAAAATCTATTTTCTTGCAAATACTTTTATTACTTAAACAAAAGCAATTTGCTACATACTCTAGCAGCCTTGCCCAGCTGGCATACTTCATTTGAACTACGAAACAATGAGATGATTTTAGTGACCATTTTCTCAATTTTCTTAAGAGTGATTCATACCTAGTACCAGTCATGATGCATAGGAACTAAGTTAATTAATTACACACAATAGATGCTTTAGAAATTAAGGCTTAATTCTCTGTGTGAGCAATGACTCTAGGGCTAACTACCACAACAAAGATTTCAGAATTCTCTGTGTCAATTCAGATTCTGTGAAATAAACAACATCTATTAATCAAGAAAAGGGGGCTTTGGAGTAAAAAAGATGTGTGAGACGTAGTTCTTGTTCATAGTTGATAACATTTTATTGAAGAGATAATAAAATGAGCACAAGATAATCAGTCAAGAAGACAACATCCTACATAGGTACACTATATACTGATATGAAGGGTTACTACATTATAATGTGAAGTGATTGAATTGATAAATCATATTACCATTTGGAAGTGCAAAAGTGAAATTTAAAAAAAAAAGAGGATGTTTTTCTAGGTTGTTGTAGGAGAAAAGTACTTAGGAAAGAAGTGGCATTTGGAATTTGAGCAGGGAGTGAATAAGAACAAAAAATGGCAGGAAAAAAAATATAGCTTGAGGAATAGCAAAAGCAAAAACACAGGTTTAAGGGTGATAAATATTAGCAAGTTCTGAGATGAGAAAGGAATTAAAAGGACAGCAAATGTTCCTGTGGGGAAATGATGGGAAAAAAGGGTGGATGCAGAAAGTGGGGAAAGACTGTGAGAGTTTAGGAAATGGATTTAGGATTTGAGATTAGAAAAAACAAATCTTCTAAAGTGAACACTAGTGTGTCTACACCTATCATGACAAGGAATTTGAGGACACGCTGTAGGACCTTGGGCAGTGGAGTAATATGACTATCTACACAGAATGCTATGTACTTACATATCATACTACTATCCAATGCTTAGCACTGGCTGAGAGTTATATATATATTACACATATTTTCATAATTATCTTACAAATTGGGCATTATCACTGAAGCTCTCAGTAGTTACTGCCATCTCCTGGCCCTAAACTGGTATGTGATATATCTGCTATCATACTGCAAAAAGACCTGTCCACTTCCAGTGCTATTAAAGCACATGACATCCATATGACAGCAGTATTTATGGAAGATTAGTTTGGAAGCAGAGTGGAAAATGCAGTGAAGAGAGAAGATACTAGAGGCACAGAAACCATTTAGGAGGCAACTCAACAAGTCCTTCCATGAATGATGAAGGCCCAAAGTGAAGAGAAGAAGAAAGAAGTAATTAATGAAAGAATTAAGATTTAGAGAATAATGAGAAGTTGGATACAATGCCATGGAATCCAAGAAAGGATACACCAACATAGAGGAATTTGTGGTCAGGGCAGTGAACTACAATGAAGAGGTCAGAATAATAATAAAATAATAATTATTATAATTCCCCCTATCAAGTGTGCATATACAATTCCATTTTTCCATTTTTCTGTCTTTTATTTCTTATTGTCAATTTACTTGTCAACTCAAAATTAACTTCCTGGTGAAAAAATTTCTTTGCCATTCCTTAGAAGGACAAACCACCTCTGAGACCCTTAGCATTTATATGTTGCTCTTTATCCATGTTATCTTGTACTATTACCTTGGTTTACTTGTGTTTATTTAGTATTATACAATGAGAATTTTCCTTTTTTTATTTAAAAAAAAATTTAATGCCTATTTATTTCTGAGAGAGAGAGAGACAGAGCATGAGCAGGGAAGGGGCAGAGAGAGGGAGACACAGAATCTGAAGCAGGCTCCAGGCTCTGAGCTGTCAGCACAGTGCCCGACACAGGGCTCAAACTCATGAACTGTGAGATGGTGACCTGTGCTGAAGTTGGACACCCAACTGACAGAGCCACCCAGGCACCACTACAATGAAAAATTTCAAGACAGGGGCCATCTATTTATATTAAAATGTAAAGTGTATATTTACTTTTTAGTTACAAAAGAAATACACAATAATTATGTAAATATCAATACACAGAAAGTAGAATGGAAAGCATATGTGATGTGTATTTTCTTCCAGCCTTTTTAAAAGATGTAGAATTGATTTTTCTTAATTTAGTTGGGATTATAACATTTGTAAGTTAAATATATGTATGACATATATGTTTATACATAGCCTGGTTATTGTGGCCCAAACTCTAGAACCAGACTGAGTAGAATTCAAATCCTAGCTTGGTTATATACAGCTAAGATTCTTAGTACTCTCCAGTCTTCTCCAGGTCTGTTGGCAACTATGAAATGGGAAAGGTGATGTCTCCTTCTTCAAAGTATTGTCATGAGGATTAAATCAATTAATGTGTGTAAGCCAGCTGTTGTTTTGTTTTTATACCATCTCTTTGGGTGTACAAACCTACCTCCATTTTTAGTGGTGGTATTAATCTAAGTCTCAGTATTTGGCTTGTGAATCTAGTATTGAAAGATCAGACAAGTCCATCCTCTGACTAGAGTGATTGGTCCAAAGACGGGAAAGTGACCTACACAAGGCCAATCAGAGCCTTCCTTTCACCCATTAGATATTTTCTGGAACAACTGGCTAAGAGGCATTCCCTGTTTGCAGGGATTATTAAATATGGGGGCAGTGTCTAGAGTTGTCCTTTTGTCACCACATGAGGAATATCTGTCTGCAAAGGAGGCCAAAAAACAGAAAAAACAGTAATGGAGTAATGGAGAAAAGTAGACAGTTTCTTAAAGACATTGCTTGAGATTCTGAATTCAACCAAATCAGGTGCTCTTCTCCTGGGATTCCCAATTACATAATCCAGTATGGCTCTTTTTTGTTTAAACTTTGAATTAGTTTACTTCAAACAACCCCAATAGTCATAACAAATGTGATGCTTTTTGCTTTTAATATAAAAAGATACAAATATTTTTTTAAATTTAGTTTTGGAATTATCAGCCTTTATGTAGGACCTACAATGGCTCAATAAATACTTTATGAATCAGCAATTCAACACATCCTCTTGTATTATCATAGGAGATATTGCACATTGGTTTCCTAGTTCAAAAGGCATTTTGCTCAATTCTTTAACTATATTTGTGATCATCAAACAAATATAGGTAAATCATGTCATTTATTTTTTATTTTTTTTTTAATTTTTTTTAACGTTTATTTATTTCTGAGACAGAGAGAGACAGAGCATGAACGGGGGAGTGGCAGAGAGAGGGAGACACAGAATCGGAAGCAGGCTCCAGGCTCTGAGCCATCAGCCCAGAGCCTGACGCGGGGCTCGAACTCCCGGACCGCGAGATCGTGACCTGAGCCGAAGTCGGCTGCTTAACCGACTGAGCCACCCAGGCGCCCCAAATCATGTCATTTAACTGTATCAAAGGCTTCAATTTTAAATTAATTTATATCATTAGAGGTTTCTGAGCATCTACTGTGTGCCAGGAACCATGCAATCAACTGGGGATATAAAAATAGATATGTCCCTGTCCTACCTTCAAGGTAGTCCTACATACCCTAAAAGATAAATTACATAGAGCAAATAGTTAAACATCATAAATATTACATATGGTAAACTATTAGAGTTGCATATAAAGAAATATGAGGATAAAGAGTAAGGATTAGGGAAAACTACAAAGAAAATATAGTATTTGACTTGGGCTCCAATAGCTATGCAGAAAATTTGAAAGTAGAAAACATAAGGAGGAACACTCTGGTTTCAGAGGAATAACATGTACAAATGCAGTATATGAAGTGTTTGAGGAGCAGTGAACAATTCCATGTGATTAGACTATTGAGGACGTGTGTGTGTGTGTGTGTGTGTGTGTAGAATTAACGAGTAAGAAAACGTTAAGTGATAATAAAGCTACAGATGAGGATAGAGATTAGCAATTTACAAGAAACCTTGCATGTTATTTAAAAAACTGGTCTACATTTATGTACCTGAAAGCCAGAGAGATTGCTAAATAGAGAACACCATCTGTGTTTCACAAATGTATGTATCTGCTCTTTGGGTGGAAGGTGAGTGAGTGGTAGGGTCAAGGATTAAGAACATCTATTAGAAAGCAACAACCCTAGGATAAATTATTTGGGTTTAACCTAAAGGAGTTTCAGTGAGGATTAGCAGAAAGGGGAAGTATTTAAGATCCATTTCAGAAACAGAATTAATAGGCTTCTGTGCCAGATTGCAAAGCAGCATGAAGAGA
This sequence comes from Neofelis nebulosa, assembly GCF_028018385.1. Lineage (NCBI taxonomy): Eukaryota > Metazoa > Chordata > Mammalia > Carnivora > Felidae > Neofelis > Neofelis nebulosa. The sequence goes on from NC_080784.1 coordinate 129,307,329, forward strand.
ATGTGCACTGGAGATGGCTATCTGGATCCTAATATGGAACAAACAGAGGGATTACATTTTCATAACCCGATTCTCCTAAAGTGGAAAATACCTTGATTCTGCTATCGATGCTCTTTGTGTTTGTAAAATATTTATTAAAAGGGAAATAGATGTCCTTGTGCATATATTAATGCAGGGATAGAAAATTAATTTTTAAATGCTTAATAGAAAATGCTCTTATAGTAGGTCAAATCGTGACTGCCCAAAGATATCAGATTCTAATTCCTGGAATTTGTAAATGTTACCTTATTTGGAATAGAATCTTTGCAGATATAATTAAAGATCTTGAGATGATGGTGTTATCCTGAATTACATGAGTGGACCCTAAACCCAATGACAACCATCCTTTTAAGAGTGAGGTGGAGGAGATTCGACAGAAGGAAGAAAAGGAGGAGGCAATGGGGCCATGGAGAGAGATTGGAGTGATGCTGCCCTAAGTGGAAGAATGTCACCAGAAGCTGAGAGAGATTAAAAAAAAAAAAAATGGATTCACCCTCCAGAGCTAATGAAACCCTGCTGACACCTTGATTGAAAATTCCGTTTTAAGTCAATTTGTGATAATCTGTTAAGGCAGCACAGGAAACTAATATACTCTATTTTAATCGTGTTTAGGACCTGCCACAAAATCAGAAATTGTGCACGTATACAGTAGTTAATAAACACATGTTGAAGAAATGTAACCCAAACCTTCTCTGTCTCTGTCTCTCTCAGTCTCTGTCACTCTCTCCCTACTTTTAGAAGGAATACAGCCTGTCTTCTAAGTTATTAAAACTTTGCCGACTCACTAACCCCAGGAAAGAGCAGGAATTCTCAAATTTTCCAACTCAACTTTTTACTTTTGCATGTTTAATTTATAGTAAGAATCATCCAGTTTCATGATTGTGATCATTTTATTCTTATTCTAACTGAAAATGTCATTTACTTAATAGCTGACTAGCTTTTCCTTAGCTTTAAAACACCTCCTGTGGAAAGTTTATTTTTGTACCTAACTATACTTCAGGAGTAGTAAAATGCTTTCATTTCTAAAAATAATTTTCAAGTATTCATAGCCTTATCAAATTGTTCCCCTAGTTAAGAGTGTCATTATCTCCCCTTCCTTAAAATTCTCCTTGTCCTGTCCTGCCCAATGTCTTCCAGAGATTGCCAGTTTCCTTGTTATGTTTCACATTTCTGATAAGCAATAATTACAACTTTAACCACATCTTTTGCTAAGAATTCACAATCACTTTCTCATTTGGGGTTGATTATATCTACTAACTGGGCTGAAATGATGTTCTTGCCTTCTTGAGACATTATTAAGTTAGCTTTGTGATTTAATGGGTTTTGAGAACTTCTGTAGTTTGACGATCTTTAAGCATTAACACTTTATAGAATTTCCTTTTGTGATGAAATCTTTAAATAAAATTGTATTGTTCTCTTGGTTTTTCTCTAAAATAAACTCACATATTTATACAGTTTTTCTGCAATCACTGGTGTCTCCTGATAAATTATCTGCTCTAATTCACTCAGCTTCATATTATTCTTTTTCCAAAAGATAATAGAACATTTAGTGGTAACTCAACCTAAAACCCACACCTATGACATTTAACTGAAGATCTTAACTCAATTCATTAGTTCATTGACATTAATCAACACTCTTCTTTGTGTCCTTTCAACCAGCTTACATTTCATTTAACAGTGTTTTGCAAGCCAACTCAGATTAATTTTGCAATCAAAATTTCACATGGCATTGTCTCCAATACTTTGCTAGAAGTCAAGATGCATTACATCTACTCCACTCTGTTCATTTACTAAGGGTGTAAAGCTATCAAAAAAGCAACCAGCTTTGTCTGGCACAATTTGTTCTGTATTAACCTATTTATTCTACTTATTTCTCATGGCTGTGTTTTCCTTTCTCAGGATATTTTAAACCAAGCATGTGGTGGCATTTTCAGAATAATTTTCTATTTCTGTAATTTCTTAATTCAATCAATTAAATTACTTACTTAATTTTTAAGAAATCAATTAGACATTTTTGTTCAAAATATAAAGAGTTTTATAGATTGAAAAAAAGTATTTAACTTAATGTAAAGAGAGAGGCCACTTAACTTTTATAATGGCATGAATTGGTGGACTTAATTTATGGTGATTGGGTCTGAGACTTAATTTAGCAGTATCTGCCTCTGATACAGAAATTCTCATGGAAGCTTTCACAGGAAATAATAATAACAATACAGTCCCCATAACTCAGGTTAGAAAAAGGACATACAATACATTCTTATAGAATTCCTATTGACTAAATTGATATTGGCAATGGATTTAAAAGCATATATTTTATCCATGTATATTCCATATGAAAATGGAGCAAGGCAGGTTAGTCCAAGGAAAACCATAAATATACCTTGATTCTCTTTATATTATATATTCCCCTTGAATATGCCTAGGAGTAGGACATAATAATTATTCTAAAAATATATGTCTTTATCAGCCATACATATTCTTTTTCAGCTAGCACAAGAAAAACAGAAATACACTTTTATTCTCTCCACATAACATATGCCCTTTGCTTATGACCAATTTTAGGCTGCAAAAGCAATATGGAACAGAAAGCACTCTGCCATCCTGAGCTATATAACTATCTTCATTAATAAGGTACCTCTTGTCTAGCCCTTCTACCACTGTCTTCTCAGTTTCTCTTTTCCTGCAAATATATGAGAACTGCTACTCAAATCAGGAACCATGGAAAGGTTAAGGAAGTAGAAGGGGTTAGATGACTATGGTTTTCATTCTGGAAGACTTAGCTATTGATAGGTAAGCAGTGTAAATTAGGTGGTGTCGGGAATAAATGATCTGTCTCAAGTAGATCAACTAAGTTCAGTAAATCTCAGTCCAAACAAACCCCATACAAGTGGAATGCCTACTCAGTGTGGTAGATATGATTCAATGTTGAGCATACTAATTTGATCTTAAACTTTATATCTGAGAAAGAAAAGTTGGTTATAACCAAACAGACTACAGGGGGAGCTAAGGATGCTTCATCTTTATCTGTGGACAAAAACACAGATTGGGCAGGATAGTTTGTACAAATGCAAACAAATAAACAAAAAACCATTGCACCCTAAAGAAATGGAAATATCTCCATGAAGTTGCAGAGGTAGTGCTTATCTCACCTAAATATACTGATTGCATTAGAAAAAAACATTGTAATAACCTAATTGTTGTCTTCCAAACAGTGCAAGCCTTGGTGAAACATAAGTAATGAACCAAAAGAGAGGACAGGCTGAAAGGTGAAGATACAAAAGATGAGATGGTATTTTAAAAAAAAAAAAAAAGAACGAAAAAAAAAACAACTTGAACTGCAGAACAAAGGTAAAAATTGTAAACAGAGTATAAATGACATACCAGAATTAATAAATTACTCACATGAAGAATGAAAACTCTCTGGGAATAAAAAACTAAAAGAAGAAGGAGGAGGAGAAGGAGAAGGAGAAGGAGAAGGAGAAGGAGAAGGAGGAGGAAGAGGAGGAGGAGAAGGAGGAGGAGGAGGCAGAGGAGAAGGAGGAGGAGGAGGAGGAGGAGGAGGAGGAGAAAATAACACTGAGAAATTTGACCTGTAGAGACAAAAAATGCAATGCAAGCTAGGACTTTTAGATTTTGCAGAAGAGACTAGGTCAATGAAAACAGGTTTAGAATCTAAAGAAATAATGGAAGAAGATTTTGCTAAGCCAAGAAAGATAGTCTGTACATAAAATGTCATCAAATTATAGGCAAAATTGAATTATATAAAAAAGCCCATGTTTAGGCCTAATCTAGTGATTATTTTTAATTTTCAAGTTATAAAATTTTTTCTACATCCATTTAAGCACAAAAACAGATTATCTGCAAAGAAACAAAAATAAAACTAGTTTCAGATTTAAATAAAGGTAGCTTCAGTTTTCTTTTCCAAGGCAAATGTCAGATGAAAATGCAAATACGTCTTCAGATTTTTAGAAAAAAAAAACACTCAAGAATGCCAAATTGTTATTCATGAGAAAAGGCAACAAGAAAGGATTTTAAAATTGCAATGAATAAAAAATATATATGCTTTTCTTTTTTTTCTATTCTTCTTTTGGCAAGAGAAATCAGCTGAGATGAATTTCGGGGGGGGGGGATCAAAATCCAGAACTAAAGAATGGAAAATATAAAAAGAGATTGGAAGAGAAGCTGGGAAGCAAATACATATATGAAGCCAGGTCTAAGAAAAAGTAATCAGTATCTTTGCAAAACTGGATGCAAAAAAAAAAAAAAAAAAAAAACCAATTCTTGAAAAACATTTTTGGATGAAAAATATTTTCGGATGGATGAATATGATATATATGGAATTATTATCTATCAACAAATGTTTTCTTCCAAAACTACATTTGGAAGTGAGGCAGTGAAGAGGAAGGAAGGTGTGCCTTAATCTTCATACCTGAAGAGAGACAAAAATAATTGTTTCCTTACTAGATATTATAATTAAGGTATACTGGGGTGCCTGGGTGGCTCAGTTGATTAAGCGTCTGACTTCTGCTCAGGTCATGATCTCCTGGTTCATGAGTTTGAGCTGCACATTGGGCTCTGTGCTGACAGCTCAGAGCCTGGAGCCTGCTTCAGATTCTGTGTATCCCTCTCTCTAGCTGCCCTTCCCCAACTCATGCTCTGTCTCTCTCTGTCTCAGAAATAAATAAACGTTAAAAAAAAAAAAAAAGAAAATATAAGCATGTAAGCACACACAAAACAGTAACAACAAGACAAGGATTAAGAAAGACAAAAAACACATATACTATTGCCAGAAGTATTTTGATTTATGTGAATTTGTCTTCCAGCCTCTGCTTAGGATGTAAAAAGCTGGAAAGAGCATTAGTCCCTTCCTCACAAGAAAGAAGCCTAACTCCTCTCAAGCCCATCAGGGAACTGAGACGTCAGGTCAACCTCCTAGCCTGAAATACAAGAAACAACAGGCTCTTCCAATGACAAAGAGGGATGACTACAGGCTTAGCTGGGGAAGGGCACAGAAGTAATATGAGGTCACCATAGAAGGGGATAGGAAGATTTCTGGTGATTTCTAAAACAAATTGCAGAAACCAAGTGTGGGCTTGCAGAGAGTGCGTAACTTATTTAAACAGACATGAGTATATACTTAGAAGAGTAGGACTGCTGGCAGCCAGACTCAATGGCTGTCTGTTTCCAGCTTGCAGGCTCTTTTTCATGGACTTGACCATAGGTTTACAAGAAAGACTGGGGACAGAGAGAGACAGACCAGGGGAAACTTCTGTCAGTGACAAAGTCTTATGGAGGGGATAGCGTCTGTTGTGGGAAACAAAGCCTCATCCAGATCTCTCTCTCCTACATCCCTTATGGAACAAAGCTTTAATCCACTGGGAGAAGGGCAGCAGAGCCTGTTGTCCAGGGTACAGACGAAAGAGTAAAAGAAAAAAAATAAACATTCCAATCATTCCAGAGGGGTAAAATTTCTCACTAGCATAAAGTGTGCCAAGTATTTAAGGCCAAGTTTGGGAGAAGGATGGGCAGGATCACTGAGAAAGCCACGTACTCAGTCCAGAATCTGCCTAAGCCTAAACTCCTCCACCCTCCAATACCAGATTAACAAGTGTTGAATACCAGGTAACTACTCTCTACCACACAGGGAGGGGCAAAGGTATAAAAAAATACACTCTCAGAGGCACAGGCTCACATAGGTACCCAATGTTGACAGGAACAGTGAGAAATTCTGTCTGGCGACCCAACCTCCAACCTGAGCACAAGATAGTCACAAGAGGACCTGAAACTTGTGGTGCATTGAATGCAATAAGTTACAACAAAGTCTAACTTGATATTGACTCTTGACTTGATTGATTTAACACCCCATAATAAAAGCCTAGCAGAAGAAGAGATATGCCCATTTGCAGGCATAAATACTTTTACCTCAGTCTCTACTGTCCTTTAATAATGTCCTCTTTTCATTCAAATATTACAAAACACATTAAAAAAGCAAGAAATAAAAATACTGTTAGGAAATAACCAATCATTGAACCAGATACAGATATGACCCAGATGTTGGAACTAAAAAACAAGATAGCTAAAATAACCATGATTAATATAATGAGGCTCTAATGGAAAAAGTGGACAGTATGTATAGACAGATGGGAAATTGTAGCAGATGGATGGACTGTATTAGAAAGGATCAAATGGAAATTTTAGAAATGATAAAAAAAAAGATAACAATAAACCTGTCACAATAGAGATGAAAAATGCTTTTGATGGGTTTATTAATAGATTTGAGAAGCCATGAAAAGACAGTGAACCCAAAGAAAAAAATTACTCAAATCTTATGACACCAAAGCAGCATATAAAAAGGGTAGCATTATAGTTTCTAAAAGCCTCAGTTTGAAGGAAGATTATCTTGGGCTCAAATTCCATCTATTTATTAGATTATGACTTTGAACAACTTACATAAATTCTCTATGCTTCAGCTTTATACCTCAATAAATGAGATAATGATCAGACCTACTTCATAAGGTTCTTGTGAAGACTAGATCAATCACTATATGTAAAACTTTTAATAACTGTATATGCCCACAGCAAGTGCCAATAATTGTTAGCTATTATTATTACTGAACAATTAAAAAAATACACCAGTGAAGCAAGTTATGTCAGACAAAATCGAATTTGAAGAAAATTATTAAATATGGTAAAATGTAACAAAAATATAGCTGATGAAACTTCATACACTAAACAGCACAAGTGTACAAAAAACTCTCAGAAAAACAAAGAGAAACAAAGAAATATATACAAAGAGAGATATACATAAACTGATATAGATAGAAATGTAAATGTGGTAGCAAAGTTTTCTATAAACTGATAACATACAAAATATATAAAGAATTTAAATAATATTTAATTTATATAATTGAATTCCTCATTGTGAAATAATTTATATATCCTGTAGAGAATATGGCATATTTTTTATGCATCCATGAAATATTAACTTTATATTAGCCAGCCAAACAACTGTAAATATTCTGAAATTCTGAGCATGTTACAATTGACAAGTGTGATAGTTTACATTGTCTGGCAAAAATGCAATAATGATAACATTAATAACATTTTTTTTTAAATTACTAAGAGGAGATATAGATAAAGTTCTCTACCCCAAAATAATTGCTATAAAGGGATGTCTCACATATTTATAAAATAGAAATATTGGCACTACAAATCAAAACACACACAGTAAAGCTAAAATGATCTCAGCTGAATATTCAAGTAAGTAGCATTTTTAAGTACAGCAAAATTAAAATCAATGGACTAAGTATCCCACTTAAGAAGCCAGAAAGAGTGGCAAAATAAATTCTTTGCAAGGTAGAGAATGGAATATACAAAAGAAAAAAAATTAAAACTAATAATTAGAAAGAGGAACACAGTAAAACATATAAATTAATATAAAAATTGGTTCTTTAAAATGATTAATAAAATGTACACGTTTTTTATAAGAACAGTTAGAAATGGAGAAGGAACACAAAAATAAACAACTTGAAAAACTGAATATTGTCACAGTCATTAAGCAAAGTCTAGGAACAAACCTCTGCTAATGAATTTAAAAATCTTCATCAAAGAATTCTATTATTAAAGATGGTTTACATAACAGAGTCTGTCTTAAGAAGATGTGGGAACAGATACAAACTTTGGGGCAGATAATGTCTACACTATTCAAAAAATTGTGAAGAATAGGGAAGAAGTAATTCTTTCTGTGGTGATTTGATTGTATTACTGGCCCCAATCTTTCACATCTCTCTGTATTTGTGTCCTTTGTTCACACCTTCCCATGCTAACTCTGGGCTTGGCTGTCATTTGCTTATCCAACGGAACAGTAGCAAACTTCATGCCAGCAGAAGCTTTCAAAGGCACATGCAAGGTTCAGCTTTCTTGGACCTCTGTCTGGAAGAAAGATTGCTGGAGGGATGTGTGAGACACATGAAGGAGAGATGAATAACCATAGCTGAGAATATCTTATATCTATCCTCTCTCAGGTGACCTGCCAACTGACCCAAATGATACCCAAGCTTAGTTAGTTAAGGTAAGCCAAACCATATCCACATAAGCAGAACCAACCTAACAGTCCATATACTCATGAGAAATAATAAATGTTATTGTTTAAGCACTAATTTAGAAATGGTTCCTTACACAACCTTATTATAATGATAGTAGCTAATATTCTTCCCAATTGTTAAATATGATCAACATAAGCCAGACATCAAACTATGACAAAAATAACAATCATAGACTATTCAGTATATATATACTAAATATATATATAAGAGGCAGCTAAAATTTTGGCAACTGCTAAGTTTATTTCCTTAAATGCCTTTATGATTAGAAGAGTAAAAATGAAAATAATGAACTAAGCACTCAATTCAATAACTTAGAAAAAGTATCATAAAAGCAATTTCCCTAAAGGAAGGAAAACATAGTAAAAGCAGAAACCAACATATCAGAAGTTCTTAAAGTAAAATCAATAATTAAAATAAAAATTGAGAGGAAAAAAATGCACATTAATATAACCCAAAACAAAAACATAAAGAAGTAAAATGGGTTTTAATGAAGTTGGGGAAATGGGCTGGTGTTCTTGTTTTTCAGTACATTAAGAGTCATATTAAAGATTTCAAAGCTGATAAAAGTAGTAGAGGGAAGACACTGAAATTATAAAATTTATTTTGGCAGAAAATGGCAAGTACCTGGCCAATAGGAGATGCTCAAGAAATATGTGTTAAATTCATAGAAGCCGGTGAGTGGATGAGTTCACATTTAATATAAAATATTTTAAATGTTTATGATTTTATGTGATTTTAAATTATGTTTACGTTTTATAAAGCTCTTTCTGGGTACGGTTTGAAAAACAGATGGCGGCCCACCCAGAAGAAGGGAGACAAGTCATGATGTTCTGGGTAATGGCTAATGGGGGCGGCAGTGGAATTTGAGAGAAGGAAATAAATTGGAGCTCTAGGTAAAAGAATCAGTAGGGAGTGGTGACTTCTTGGTTGTGGGCAATGATCAAGTATGACAAGTCTAAAGTTAATGCCTTGAGTCTCTGTACAGATAATAAGTCCAGTTATAAGAGGTGATATGGTGGTCAGTAGTGTTCTTTACCAACTATCGTGTTCCTGTCTTCTTCAAGTTGCATAGTCAACTCATACTTTCCTGCATCTTAGCGGTTGATTAGAGTTGTTTAGAGCAATTTTGACCAAAAAATTGTGAGATGAAGTAAAATGTGTCACTTTCAGGATTAAATTTTCTTTTTTGATGCAAGCACTTGCAGAACTGTCTCTTCATTTAACTGTCGAGATTATAAGCCAATTCCAGGCAGTGATTGTTCTGTCAGCCTATGGACCAATGATAGCCATGATTTTTTTTTTTTTTTTTTAATTCTCCTAACTAAGGGGTGGAACTTAGTTTTCCGCTCTGTGAATTATAGGATTGACTGCTTAACTAATAGAAGGTAGTAGAAATGATGTTGCATCAATTTCAGATCTAGTTTTAAAGGGAATTGGCAGGGCACCTGGGTGGCTCAGTTGGTTGAGTGTTCAACTTTGGCTCAGTTTGTGGGTTCAAGCCTGCCTCGGGCCCTGTGCTGACAGCTCAGAGACTGGAACTTGCTTTGCATTCTGTGTCTCCCTCTCTGTCTTCCCCTCCCCTGCTCTCTCTCTCTCTCTCTCTCTCTCTGTCAATAAATACAAAATTTAAAACTAATCAATTTTTTGGCAATTCCACTTTCTCCCTCTTGGAACATTTGTTCTTGGGACATGACCTGCAGGAACCCTGCTGCCATGTTATAAGAAGCTCAAGCCACATAAACAGACTACATGTATGTTTTCCAGCAGATAGTGTCACTGGAGCCCCCAGTCAAATTTCAGCATCCACTGCTAGCATGTGAGTGAGTTGGACAATCCAGCCAAATCAATGCCTCAGGTGACTACACCCCCAGCAGATACCATGTGAGTGGAAGATTCCCATTGAATCCATTCAACCCACAGAACCATGAGAGGTAATAACATGCTGTTGTGTTAAGTCACTAAGTGTTCTCACACAAAAAGAAATAACTGAAACAGCCTGGATCCTGGAATAAGAATGTTGATGACAGGGAGTAGATAGAGACCACTCTCTCCACACTATTCTTATAAAGCATGAGGAAGGAATAAATCTTTGTGGTGTTAAGCTATTGGGATTTTCAGGTGTTGATTGTAATAAAATATCCTAGCCTAACCTGATTGATAAATACAAGATACGCTATGCTGCAGAAGTAACAAGTTTGCTTGGAAATTTAAAAATAAGCTCATTTTTATACACCTAATGGGCAACTGGGTAACGATGTCCAGAGGCATGTAAGTCTTACACATAGGAAGTCTAGTGTCACTCTAGGCTTTTATTAAAGATGTATATATCCATGAACTACCCTAGGAAACTATATAATCTGGACTTTACAGTGATTTTAGTGCAGTTGAAGACTACATTAAATTTTTGTAAGCCTTGACTTTTGAACTATAAATCATTATTATAACTATATAAAATAACTGTGAAACAGAAATTGGTAAAGTATAGTCTTCATCCTCAGGGGACACTCAGCCTTTTCTAATAGATACTAATACATAATGCAAACTTTTGCCTTAAAAATTTTTTTCCTATTATGTTTCTTCCTATTTTCTTCCCATTATGTTTCATCTTATATTCAGTCATTTCTGCAGCCTGAAGATTCTGTCATTCCCAAATTTATGTCAATTAAATATTTGATTAGCATGACACAACCTGTATGTTTCAATAACTGGTCAGTTTAATGCCCAAATAATATAAGATTCTTCAACTGATTACTGAAAATTTAGATTATGAACAGATTCTGAAAACTAGTTAAGGATTAATAGGACAATATTAATATTCTACATGAATAGGTTATACCAAACAATCTCATCTAAAAGCACATGGTGTCACTGGACAGGGAGATATTGGGACTAAAGATACCCCCTTACATTTAATGTCTGTCTTCTATTCTCCATAACTGTGGAAAGATCACCAATCTTGTAGACTTGCCTCAAACAGTAACTGAGTTGATAATTGTCAAGTATTTCCTTTTTAAAAATTTCTTTAATGTTTTAATTTATTTTTGAAGGAGAGAGAGACAGAGCGTGAGTTGGGGAGGAGGAGAGAGAAGGAGACACAGAATTCAAAGCAGGCTCCAGGCTCTAAGCTGTCAGCACAGAGCCCGATGCGGGACTCAAACTCACAAACTGCGAGATCATGACCTGAGCTGAAGCCGGACGCTTAACCGACTGAGCCACCCAGGCGCCTATCAAGTACTTTCTACAGTGCATGGCATATATAAGTGTTTATTCAGTAACTGGAAAAAAACAATAATAATTCAGTAATGTCAGTTTCAAGTTCTCACAATAATACAGGGTGTAATCAAAGTTGATAGGTACATTTTCTTATACACAGGATTCATTTTCTTTCTACAGTGAAAGTTATCCTCTTTCCTTTCTAAAGAAAAAAAGTTAAATGAAGTAAAGTAGCATGGCTTTCCCTTTGTCATCTGTTAATATGTCACCCTCAGCCCCAAGCAGGAGACTTTCTTCTTTTTATTACTTTCTCGATTTAAACATGCTTTTTAGAATTCCTTTTCATTTCCTTTGGAATTTTTCTCAATTCCATTTTTGCTTTAAACTAACTGGCAATTTTCTTAGGTGTGTAAATTATTATTTTTGTCATCATTCTTGCTTACATACTCCTACTTCCGTCATTTTACATGTTCTCATGTTCAGTGGCAAGCTCCTTGGGCAGCTGCATTGATCTCTTTCAGGTATCTCAACATTTTCTTCTTCATCAGGATCACCTGCAATCGTACGGTCCTAAGTCCATTTGTGATAGTCTCTCTTTCCTTTTGTGGAATCTTCATCTTATTGATATATAGACTTCTAACCATTCTTTCTCTAAGCTTTCTGAAATGTGGATTTTTAATATCTAGCAGGTTCCGACTCTGTGTACTGCTTTTTTTTTTTCCTGGCTTGCTCATACTGCAGGATTGAATAATTCATTTTTTTCCAGGGTTCCTGATCTTTTTACTTCTTTCATCAGTTCCTCTCTGTTGGTGGGAAGTAGGTCTAGTGACTGGTCCCCCTTTAAGTTTAGAATTGATTCAAATATCTGGTTTCCACAGAATGTTCTCCTGGATGAATAATGGAAGTTCCCAATAGCTATTATGTTTTGCCTCTAAGCCAGTTTGATGATATGAATATATGACTCTTGTATTCAGGCTCCTCTGGCTCCCTGAAGTACATCCTACTATGGAAACAATTCTGTTCCACTCTCCTTTGAACCTCACCCAGACACTAACATGTTTTCATTATTTCCACAGGAAGCTCTTCAACAGCTCTGCTTTATTTCTGGCTTCTTGTCTGCTTCTGTTGACAATAATATATCCTTGCTGTGGATACTCAATTTCTGACAAATTGATGGGGTAGAGAGTCAGGGAGGCAAGACTGAAATTAGGATAGCTAGTGAAGCTTTAATCCCAACATCTTCATTACATACTGCCTGGACTAACACTATGTTAAATAACAGTAACAACAAAAAATGGTCCTACTGTATACAAATACATTTCCTTTTTCTCCATTTTCTTCTTCATCCCTATAGGGGAGAGCCATTCTTCTGCCCATGAATAAAATATTTCTAGAATGAAGTTGAATGCATCAGGCCATAATTATGTTTGTCATTTGCTACTAAGACAACCCAACAGATAATTGAGTGTAGGGCTTTGGAGCCAGACTGCCTGGTTTATAACCCACATGCACCACTAACGAGTTGTGTTACTCTGGTAGATCATTTAACTCCTCTCTGAATTGGCTTACTTATCCATCCAATGAGGATAAATATAGCCTCACATTCATAAGACTGTGATGAAGATTAACTAAGTTTATATATATAAAGTGCTCGAGCATGCCTGCATATGATGAGTACTATCATTTCTATCTGACAAGTGTACCTGGCTTAGAATGCTACCATGCAGTGATAGAATGAGTGCAAGCTTCAGAGATGGGTATTAAGTCTTCCTTGGTCTTGCTATTTATTAGCTATGTGGCCTTAGGGAATGATTTCATATTCAAGCTTCTGTTTTCTTTCCGGTAAAGTGATGATGAAAGTATTTCACAGGATTGATGTGAGCATTGATGTGGATGTGGCATAGAAGATGAATTTAAAGTGTGAGGCATAAGATAGACACTCTTCCTCTGGGAGTTGTTAATGTTTTTAAGACTCTCCCTGCCCTCCAGGAGTTCCTATCATGTTTGGGAGGCAGGACTAGGTCATAATTAAGTTTTGCTGTGAAGTTAAATAGATTCAGGTTTAAATTCTGGTTCCGATCCTTACCAGCTATGTAAATTTGGGAAAGTTACTTTGAGTCTCTCATTCCTGTCCCTTATCTATATAATGGATATTCACTTGACATTGTGAGAATTAAGTGAAATACTATAAACAGAGAGTTTATCACAATGCCTGGAGCATCATAGTTGCTCTCTCTATTACCATCGAGTTGTCTCCATTGTCATGAAACCATTTTCTAACTAAAACCTGTAGATTTGCCTACAAGGATAAAATGCAGTGAATAATGGACATCAAAATTCTGGTTGGCTTGATAGTTACATTCCCAAGTATAAATGAATAATTCAGAATTCTATGGTACATATCAATTTCTGTGAGTGTCAATGGCCTCAATTAGTTTCAAAGGGCTGCTCCACTTTGGTTTATGATAAGTTTCAATCACAGAATCTGCAAAGGTGTGAATCAGATGCTGGGATTTTGTGACAATAGTGTGGGTTGTCACTCTATAAGGCCCTGTTTGGTAGAGAACTGGATTTCCTAGAAACCTCTATCACAACTAAGTAACTGCATCAGTGAGGAGTGAAGTACTTGTATGTATGAAGATACTTGCATTTCCAGTATTTTAAAAAAGTGATGAACATTAATAAATTATTATGGTTACAATTATTTCAATAAGGACTAGGATTTGATCCCTGATTCTGTCAGTTACTAGGTATAAGACTTTATACTAAACTCCCAGGGCTTCAAAAAAAAGTATATTAACCCCCACATTATAGAACTATTATGAAAATTAAAATATAAGGTATGTGAATGCAACTGGTCTATACATGCTACTCAGTAGATACGCAAATGATATTTATTCTGAGTCCATTTTTTAATCCCTCCCTGCCGTATGCTATTTACCACTCAAACTGTTTGCTGATTATTCAACAAAATAATTCATAGCTTTAATAACAATTCAAGCTTTAATCCATACTTGCTTCTTATCCCCTGACTATAGTTTACTGACTTTTCACCCTTGGGTGTTACCAATATTTTATATTCTCTTCGTCATCTTGCCTATCTTTGACAATTCTTGGAAGGACTTTGCAAGAAAGTCATTGGAAGAAATATCATGTGGAATGGTAGCTTCTGGGAACAGAAAGTTCTGAGGGATGGCAAAACTTGAGTTTTATTGAGATAATTAAGGATAGAGGTGGTTGGACACGTTGAAGGAATTAAGGAAGGCCACAGAGACAATAGGAAGTTTGGCCTTTATCTTGTAGGCTATGGGTAGTCTGTTGGGTGCTTTTATAGGACAGTAACAGACTTTTACTAGAAACTTAAATTTCTGATGTCTCAATATGCAATACACGCCAGTCTTTAGGTCATTTCCTAAGATCACCTTAATTTTCCTATAAAAGGAATTTATCTACCTTGCTCTGTACACAATGTAAAATGTTCTGAGTACTATGTGTGTGTAACATGCCACGAAATCTAGTCCTTCTTGAGTTAACACACATACCAGATCATAAAGATTACCCTTTCAACTCTTCTTTATAATTTTTTTTAAAAAAGCATAAACCATTTTAATACTCCCTCTCTTCCTGTACGTATTATTTTCTTAAAATTTATTTATTCCATTATAGTTAAGGTATAGCATTAGTTTACTTACGTATGTTTAGGCCATAGGGAAGACATTTTTGTACTTGCTGTTGCATTAGGATTTTTAATTCATTTGTTTTATGTTTTAAAGCAAAGTACTATATTTGAAATAACTCTGGTCTGCAGTACGGAAAGTTGGATGCTCATTCTAATCTGTGATTTCACATTCAGTAACCTTCGGCAAAGACATACAATACACTATATATGAGTTTCGATTTTCTTCTGTGCAAAATGAAGGAGCACAATTAGGATATTGTTTATGACTCTTTAATCTTTAACATTCTATTTTTCTAGATGTTCAAAACTCTGCTAGATTCTATGGGGATAGAAGAAGGTAAGCTTTGTATATTTTTTTCAGCATGCCCTCTTTATTTGAGAATATTATCCATATAACTTTCATAAATGGAGAGAAAAAATATAGAAAGTATTAAGAAGTATGGCAAAATGAGTAATCATTTATCTCATCCAAGCATTAGCAACAGTGAAAAAGAAAGAAAATGCAGGTTTTGTTCCCTTGAGATTGTTCAGTTGAAAATAGGCTTAAAGAGCCCATTTTATGAAAAGCTATAAGTAATGGAGTGGACAGAAAACTATAATGCATTAGACTTTTTTAAAAAATGTTTTTAATTTATTTTTATTTTTTATTTTTGAGACAGAGAGAGATAGAGCATGAGCAGGGGAGGGGCAGAGAGAGAGACACACAGAATCTGAAGCAGGCTCCAGGCTCTGAGCTGTCAGCACAGAGCCCAAAGCAGGGCTTGAACTCACAGACCGTGAGATCATGACCTGAGCTGAAGTCAGATGCTTAACTGACTGAGCTACCCAGGCGCCCCATACGCATTAGACTTTTTAGGGTACTACTGTGTTGGGAGACCTGATATATTAAATTTTCATGTGAAAATGATGATATACATGCACATATTTTACATATAATTTGTGACATCCTCCTATAATTTTCACATGATAATGAAGTGCATGTGTGAAAATGTACCTATATATGTATATATTTAAAGAAACATTACTATTTTCACTGAGTTCTGACAATTATTCCTCTTCTGTCATATTGACTGCATCCTTCAAGTAAAAGTATGAATAAAATTTGCTTTTAGAGACAGTTTTAGCAGCAATAGTGCAGAGTATCCACACTAATACTACATACATACACACATACATACACACACACACACACACACACACACATAATCTTTCACTCAGAGGGCATGTCCTTGCCTGAGTCTGACAACATTTATTGTTCATTCTGTTTAGATTTCCGTGTAGAGTGGATCCTTTACAATTTTTTAATGTTTATTTATTTACTGTTGAGAGAGAGAGAGAGAGAGAGAGAGAGAGAGAGAGAGAAGGGACAGAGAAAAAGGGAGAGAATCCCAAGCAGGCTTCATACTGTCAGCACAGAGCCTAATGTAGGGCTCAAACCGGCAAATCATAAGATCATGATCTGAGCCGAAACCAAGAATCAGGCACTTAACCGACTGAGCCACCCAGGCACCCCTATAATTTATTTTTCTGTGAACATATATAAGGAATAAAAGATTAAAATACTGCTTTATTAAAGCAAGCATCTTTCTATATTTTCCCCCATTTTTGTATTTCCCCGCCCTGGATGTATGTAGCTGGTCTTTATCTGTACTAGTAAATACCCAGCAAATTCTAGGCAAAGGCTCAGTGGAATGATGAGTGCCTTGGTGCCTCTGTGGGAGCTGTCCATGAGAGCCATTGTCCTAGGAACTCAAGAAATACCTCCAGCACGGTTAGGAGCCTCATCCTTAGCAGAACAGTCCAGGGAGGCCGTCCAAAAGATGGTGTTTATCTTTTTCCAAAGCATAGGTGGAGGCCATGAGTCCAGTGGCATCAGTAATGATTTAAACACTTTGCTTTAGACATTTCATTGACTGTAATGATACTAACTATAAATTATTCATCTTATTTGCACTTCACTGCACTTCTGATATGTAATCATAACTTACAATTTTGAATCCAAATTTAAGAAGCGCATCTTCACAATCAGATATATGTTTCACTTTCAGTTCTGGTTCAAACACATGTTGCTATCTATTTTGTTTAACATTTTGGGTATAGAATAGATTTAACCAGATATTATTCCTAATTATCTATGTGTACATGTAATTATTTTCTTGTCAGCACATTTTTACACTGTATTATACCAAAAAATATTTAGAATAGTTCAACTTGAATAAGATAGGCAATACAGGAATATAGTAGCAATATAGTAGATACATGATGAGAAATTTTCATTAGAAAATTCAAAATGCTAGTCCTTGAAGATGCTTTCTTGGCAAGTCTTTCTGCTTTCACAGAAACTTTAATCAAACTAAGTATTCAATTTTCTGGTTTAGGGATTTAAACATTTCTCAACTCTACAAAGACTCTGATTATCATGGCATGTTAAATTTCCAATCACTCTGCTCCCCAAGATTGTAGTTGACCTACATTTTAGAAACACAAAAACTAGAAAATGCCTTCAAATCATCAATTTTTAATACTGTCCAAAGTAGAAGTCAACTTTTATTTTTAAACAGAGAAGGGTTTTTAGGTGGTGATTAAATGGCAAGTTCTGGAGCAGACTTTCTGGGACAGAATCCAGCCTCTCTTACTAACTTGGTAACCTTGGGCAAGTCACAAAACCTATTGTACTAATTTCCTCATATGTAAAATGAGAATATAAGTAGTACTTACATTACAGTGTTGTTAATTAGTAATAAATCAATATGTATAAGGAAATTGCTAAAAGAGTACCTGGCATACAATGAGATTAAAATACTTGTTATTATAATAATTATTGATGTTAACTTAGTATGATGCTCAAGGTAAATGCCAAGCCCTGTGATAAAATCGGACTATAAATGCAATAACTTTCTTTGTAACCACCACATATGGGGGGCACAACTGTTTTGCTTTTTTTGAAAATCTAGCAAAGCATGAAGTATGACCTATCATCTGTTACTATAGGATTTTTCGCAATAACTGTGTTTCATCCACAGAAACAACAACACGGACTTTGTTTTAACTGTAATAAAATCATGTTTCATTGTACTTATAAAATAAATGTATAAAGGACTATCAAAATATTAACCCTGATGGCTTACTGTAGACCACCAAGAAAAATTAGTAAAAATGTCTAAATGTTTTAAATATTTTGGTACTACAAGTGATTATTAAAAAAATAAAACAAAACAACTTGGGCATATTCTGAAAGAACATAAAGTAAATCTAGCTTCCCACTGTAGTGTGAAAGTTAGATTCTACTCCTGAGGCCATAAACCAAGATGGATGGGGTTGGTGTGAAAATGAAGAGAAAGCAGTACAGAAACTAGTGAAGGCCCCCAAGGTCGCTCCACTCTACAGATGGCTCAGAGACAGCAGTGGTGATGGAGGAAAAGACTTGCCACCAGATTCTCAGTGAGCAAGAAGATGAGCCCCTGATAGGTGCCAGGGAGGCAAATAGGCAGGCAGGCACACCGATGAAATCAACTCAAGAGGTGTTATTTTTCAAAATCTAGTGACTCCTACTTCTGAAATCTTTTTTTTTTTTTTTTTTTTTGAGAGAGAGACAGCACACGCACATGAGTAGGGAAGGGCAGAGGGAAAGGGAGAGACAGCGAATCTTAAGCAGGATCCGTGCCCAGCGTGCAATCTGATGTGGGGCTCAAACTCATGAACTGTGAAATCAAAACCTGAGCTGAAATCAACAGTCCCACGCTCAACCAACTGAGCTACCCTGGTGTCCCCTACTTCTGATTTCTTAAACAGAACAGTAAAGAGGTTAGATAGGTTTGTGAAATTCTAACATTTTGTCCAAGGCTTATCCAGTCTATTCACATCTCTTTGACATTGACATTATGCTAAACATCTGTTGAGATGAGATTCACTTGGGAAAGTTTGATTATAGAAGCCTCCCCTTGTCTGTGGTTTCACAGAAGGAAGGAGGAATAGCATCCTGTGCAGAAGCTTTGAGACAAGGTAGAGCTTGGTGTGTTTAATATAATACTGTATTTTCAAAAACCAACCATTTTTTTTTCTCCTTTTAGATGAAGAATTAGAATAAAGCAATCAATGACATGAGAAAGACACCAGTAGACAAGTTTACGTGGGAAGTTTTCTTAATATATTATTACCCATTACCCATTTAACTTTTAGTAGCTGTTTTTAAGCTGAAGGACTCTCAAAGATGATTGTACCTTAAATCTTAAATCCAGTATGCTTTTCATCATATATCTTCTTTGAACATCTCAGAAAAACTATCATATGAAACATATGGTTGCGTGTGGATGAGAAGTTGAGAAAAGACAGGCTATCTTTCATTCAGAGGAACTCCAAATTCTTTACAAACACTTACACAATTAGTAAGACATTATGTTCCATCTTTTCTTTTTCATATAAAATAAATGAAGTAAACATACCTAAATTTCAAGTGGCCAAATAGGAATGAAAACTAGAAGCTAACACTTTTTTTTTTTTTTTTTTTTTTAAGAAATCTCTCTATGTTGCTATGACTTAATAATTGAGTCTCTTCTGAAATTCCTCTAGAAGTGCCAGGAAAGATTTCAGTAATTTTTAATTAAATTCATGAAAATTATAACTTCTTTATAAGTGCCATTTGCTTCCAACATTCTACCACAGTGGATCAAGATATATTTAAGGACCTACTTTTAGATTTTGTTGACATCAACATCAGGTCGATGGCTGAAATGAAAACATCTTCAAAATACTTTAGAAAGCATTTGAAAAAAGTTAGAGAGGGAGGGAGCCAAACCATAAGAGACTCTTAAAAACTGAGAATAAACTGAGGGTTGATGAGGGGTGGGAGGGAGGGGAAAGTGGGTGATGGGCACTGAGGAGGGCACCTGTTGGGATGAGCACTAAGTGTTGTATGGAAACCAATTTGACAATAAATTTCATTAAAAAAAGAAAAAGAAAGCATTTGAATATTACAGGTTTCCCAGGATATCCAAAGTCCGCTTCATGAAATGTTTGGGGTGGGAAGGAGGGAAGAAGAAGACTCAAAAAGCCCACACACTGCATTAAAGGAGTCTCTTTCCACAGAGAAGACAGGAGTTTAAACAATGACAAGATACCTGAAGATGAAGATCACATCAGCAAAATTTAATCTTAGGTTTTTAGCAACCACAAGAGTGTGTGGCCAAGGCTTATAAAGTGGTATTTGGCAAATCCATCACTTTATACATCAAGGTGTAGTCCCCAAATTTTTGGATTTTATTAACTAGTACATTTCTTCCCCCCCCCCCTTTAATTATTTTTTCTTTTTACCTTTTGGCCACATTCAAAAGGTGTGAAGAGGATCTATTGATTCTTAATACTAATTTTTATATTGATTATAAGGACACGTCTAATATTAAACAGTAGGGGAACATACACACACACACACACACACACACACACACACACATACTTGGGAGGGCAATAGCTACAAAAGTAGAGATGCAAAAATTCACTTTGTAGGTGCTCTTTATTGTCCTAAATATTTTTCCTTCTTATTCTTCATTTTACAAATCCCTTGTACAGAAGTATAGTGCTAAAATACCACAGAAAATCTGATGTCTCTTGCACTTAAACTTCATGAATATTTTACTTGATACTCTGCCCTCCGGGGCCCTGTATCACTAGAGCATTGTACTCTTTTCTTGATGCATAAGTTATTCTAAAAATGCTTCCAATTCCAAGCAAGGTCAGCCTGGAAAATCTGAACACAGGCAGGCTTGATTTAATGCAGTTTGCTTATAAAAATACACAAGTTAAGAAAGACACATAATTTTGTAACTTGTTTTTCTTTATTTCTTTGCACCAAAGTTGATATTACTCTGTTTAAGCAGTTATCACTTTTCTGAAATAAGATTCATTCCAATAGCATATTCTATAAAAAATCATTTATTTTAGCGTCCATTCCTCTTTCATCAAATATTTATCAAGCACTTTTTGCATTCCAGACATGACACAAAGCACAAGGGAATTAGTGATCAACATGAGAAACTTGTTTCCTGCCCTTACCAAACAAATAAATGATTACTAGTTGTGAAGAGTGTGGTCAAGGAGACAATGGAGGGAGAGAGGAAATGGTAAGAAGGAGAAGTCTTTTATGAGAAAATGGCTTTCAAGCTGAGCCCTGGAGAAGCTAGCCCTGGGAAATGAGGGAGAGAAAGCAGTCTTAGCAGAAAGAACAGCAGAAACAGTTAAGAATTTGGCATATATGAAGAAAGAAAAAAATGACCACTATGTTTTCAGCAAACTTAACCAAGTGCAAATTGACTGAGAAAAGGATAGAAAAGTAGACAGGTCTAGATCATAGACTTATAGGCCTTGGTAAAGACTTGGCCTTTATTCTAAGTATCATGAAGATTTTTCAGTAGGGCAGTGATACAATTTTACCCACAGTTGAAGAAGTTCTCTTTGGATGCTATGGGGACAGGAAGTCATACACAGCGGCTGGGACCTAACAGTAGTGGAGGAAGAGTGAAGTGAGTAGATTCTGATAAAATCTTTTATTCTACTCAGTGGCAAGAATAATTACATTTAAAATTTTTGTAAATATATATATATATATATATATATATATATATATATATATTTAAAGTTTCTTTATTTTGAGGGGGAGAGAGAGAGAGAGAATGAGAGCATGAATGGGGTAGGGGCAGAGAGAGAGGGAGACACAATCTGAAGCAGGCTCCACACTTTAAGCTGTCAGCACAGAACCCGATGCAGGGCTCGAACCCACAAACCATGAGATCATGACCTAAGCCAAAACTGAGTCAGATGCCTAACCAACTGAGCCACCCAGCTGCCTCTGTAAAAATATATTTAGAAGAAAAAAAAATCCTCTTTCAATCAGAGAATCACAGATCCAGAAGGGGACACAGAGTTCACTCAGTCTAAACTCACACTTCTTGATGGAAGAAGTTGAGATTCTGAAAGCTGAAACACTATGCCCATAATCCCACAATTGCTGGCAAATCCAAGACTGGTACGATCTTAAGGCTATTGGTCTAGTGCACTTTACACCATGTCATATTAAGTTCCAGAATGAAATCTTGAAAGAAAATGTACATACAAAAACCATTACTAGAGAAACTACGAGGCTCTGGATGTTTAAATAGAAAACAATTCTGAGATGAACAGACTCGAAGATACACTTTTAAATGTCTGGCTATGTGCAATATTCATTGAATTTTGTAGACTCTTTTAATCTTCTTTATTGTTAGAATTAAATTATGTAAATTTTGCCTTTCTGGATACCCCCTTTTATCTTCTAAATGAACTGAAGTGAAGAGTACTTTTAAAAAAAAAGGTTTATAGATTTCTGGTTCAAGATTTTGAACTGCTATTTATCTTCTTTCCCCACTGAGACTCTATTAAAATTATTGCTAACACATAAAAAAGGATAAATTGTATAGACCCACAATCTGCTCTTAAAATCCAAGGGGGAGGTTTGGACCTTGGAAAAGGTGAGCACAAAGAAAGGAATCAGTTAGAGATAGGACTAGAAACGGAGAGTATTGAATGAAAATCTTTATAGGCACAGTTAACATTTCTTCCCATTCCATGTTGCTGCCAGGTATTTACCCTTCAGGTTTTCCTCCAAAGAGAAATCCCTCTGAGAGCTCTAGGTATGAGTGTTACAAACTCTTCTACTCTCAGGACATTAGGTGACCCCAGTTTAATTGTGGTTCTTTCACTTCCTCACCAGACAATAAGCTCCATAGACATACCAGAGAACAGTGTATAATACAACGCTCTTAAATACCTAAATAATCCTAGTATTATCAGATATTTGAGGAAAACAACTTAAGATTTAAAAAAAAGACTCTTAAAAAACTAAAAATAATTCTGAAACCAGAATGCACTTAAAACAAGTAACCAGTTGAATCATTATATTGTACCCCTGAAACTAATATAACACAGTATGATAACTACACTGGAATTTAAATAAAATAAAATAAAATTTAAAACAAAGAACCAGTCACAAAAACAACAAAAACCCTCCAATTAGAGATGCAGAGAGATTGAAGAATATGTGGTTCCTAATACGAAAGTTAAAATTAATATATGAAAAAATTTAAAAAATATCAAAAAACAGGAATCATGAGATTTAAAATAAATTATATATATATATATATATATATATTACGTAATAGACTAGAAAGAATAAAAAGAACTCTCAGAAAATAAAATAAACAAAAAACAAAGAGAAAAGATATAGAGTAGGACATTCCAGGAGCTCCAATAGTTTTCTAATGGGAATTCCACAAAAAGAAAAAGGAAGGAAGGAAGGAAGGAAGGAAGGAAGGAAGGAAGGAAGGAAGAAAAGGAAGGAAGTAATGGGTTGAAGTTATCAATTACATCAGAGAATATACTAAAGTCGAAGTGTTTCTGTGCGACAGAAGCTTCCAACTACAAAGCACAAGGCACAAGAAATTAAAGCAAAACAAAAAAAATTAAAAAGGAAAACTACAGTTAGACAAATTATTAAAACAACAGAAATTTATTTTCTCACAGTTTTGGAGGCTAGAAGTCTGAAATCAAGGTTTTTGCCTGCCCATGCTCCCTCTGAAACCTATATATATATTTTTCCCCTCTTCCTAGCTTCTGGTGATTCTCTGGCAATGTCTTTCATATCCTGACTGGCAGCTCCAATCTCTGCCTTTGTCAGCATGAGGCATTCTCCCCATGCTTCTGTCTTCACCTGTCCTTTATAGAAGGACATCCGTCATATCGGATTAGAGGCCCACCCTTTCCAGTATGACCTTATCTTAATGTAGCTAATTATACCTACAATGATCTTATGTCCAAATAAAGTCACATTCTGAGGTACTGGGGGGTTAGGACTTCCATATATCTTTTTTAGGGGGGACATAATTCAATCGGTAGCAGTCACTGACACAGAAACAAGAAATTGGCACTAGAGTTCTTGTGAGCAACAATAAATGCTAATGACATGAAGTAATGCCTTCTGAGTAAGTGGGAAAAACGATTATTACTTTAGAAGTCCATGCCTAGGTCAAATATCAATCAAGTGTGAGTCGAGACATTTTATTTTATTTATTTATTTTTAGAAAAAAATTTTTTTTAACGTTTATTTATTTTTGAGACAGAGAGAGACAGAGCATGAACAGGGGAGGGTCAGAGAGAGAGGGAGACACAGAATCTGAAACGGGCTTCAGGCTCTGAGCCACCAGCAGAGAGCCCGATGCGCGGCTCGAACTCATGGACCGTGAGATCATGACCTGAGCTGAAGTCAGACGCTCAACCGACTGAGCCACCCCGGCGCCCCTGAGTCGAGACATTTTAAAATATTTAGGAATCAAAAAGTCTTCCTCCAACACTTCCTTCCTAAGGAAGTAATACGAAATTTTTCTCTGACAAAAAAAGCAGGAAATGTGGGATGAAGAAACAGTATCTCTAACCTAGGGGAGTACTAGCACCTCTCCACAACAAAAATGGAATTGGTTTATAAAAACGATCCTGGGGCGCCTGGGTGGCCAGTCGGTTAAGCGTCCGACTTCAGCCAGGTCACGATCTCGCGGTCCGTGAGTTCGAGCCCCGCGTCAGGCTCTGGGCTGATGGCTCGGAGCCTGGAGCCTGTTTCCGATTCTGTGTCTCCCTCTCTCTCTGCCCCTTCCCCGTTCATGCTCTGTCTCTCTCTGTCCCAAAAATAAAAATAAAAAACGTTGAAAAAAAAAATTAAAAAATAAAAAAAAATAAAAAATAAAAACGATCCTAAGTAGGGAGCTTTAGGAGAAAGACACACAGGAAATAAGGGAAATTAACAAAATCAATACGTGATTTTGGAATAGACTAATGTCTGTAGGTGAAGTGGGAAAAGAGGTATATTTGTTCAAATATAACTCTAAAAGCACTGCCACTGGCTGTTCACAGGCATGGCAACACAACCTGATGGGAACATTTAATCACAGAATACCAACCACCTTAACCCACATTTGTATACTCATCATTATCCAGACATGCTTTATTTATGTTCTGCATTTAGAATCGATCCATGGACAAAGCACAAACTAATTAACTATGATTACAGAAGAAAGCAATGATCAACTGTGAAAATACAAAGTAAAAAAGAAAAAAAAGTAAAAGTACAACTGTCAGAGGTTGGATCACAGAGCTTGGTGGGCAGAGTGAAGGAAAAGTTGGGAGCTAAAGTAAAGCCTTTTAAAAAATGAGGTGTGAATAAAATCTGGATTTAGCAAAAAAAAAAAAAAAAAACCTGGACTTATAAATAGGGTGGTTAAAAGTGCAGAGGTGACCAAGGGAGTCCTATGCTTCTTTTAGTACAAGTACAATCCTACTTTCTCAATTGCTTATCTATTTCTCTGCCTGGAAATGTCTTAATCCAGATATTCCCAGGGTTTTCTCTCACAGCACACTCAGGCTTCTGCCTAGACACTTGCTTCTCTGGAGACTTTTGACCTTTTCATCTCGATTGCTTAATGATGCTTTGTTTTGCTCATCGCATTTATTTTTAAAATTTTTGGGGGCACCTGTGTGGCTCAGTCGTTAAGCGTCCGATTTGGGCTCAGGTCATGACCTTGCGGTCCGTGTGTTCGAGCCCGCATAGGCCTCTGTGCTGGCAGCTCAGAGCCTGGAGCCTGTTTCAGATTCTGTGTCTCCCTCTCTCTGACCCTCCCCCATTCATGCTCTGTCTCTCTCTGTCTCAAAAATAAATAAACGTTAATTTTTTTTTTTTTTACATTTGTTTGTTTGCTTATTTATTTATAGAATGAGCAGAGAGGGGCAAAGAAAGAAAGAGAGAGGGAGAGAGAGAATCCCAAACAGGCTCAGCCCTGTCAGCACAGAGCCTGACATGGCAGTAGATCTCATGAACTGCAAGATCATGACCTGAGCCAAAATCAAGAGTCGGACTCTTAACTGATTGAGCCATCCAGGTGCCCCACCTCACAGTATTTATAAACACCAAATATTATAGTGGTTTTATTTATTTATAGCTTCCCTCTCCTACTGGAGGTGTGTGAGATCAGTACTTTGTCACAGGAACAACCAGTGGAGGAAGTGGGCATTATTGATATAACTGAACTGAACGGAAATGGAAATGGGATATGTTATCTATCACTGAGTAACAAACTACCCCCAAACTTAGTGGCTTCAAACAACAATAAAAATGTATCATCTGATCATTTCTGAGAGTCAGAAATTCAGGAGGAGCTTCTCTTGGTAGTTCTGATTAAGGTGTCTCTTGTGGAGCTGGGGCCACAGTCACTGAAATGTATGCCAGCTGCTGGAGGATCTGCTTCCAAAACAAGTTATTCAAATAGCTGGAAGTTCTTGTTTCCTTGTTGGCAGAGGGTCTCCATTCTTCACTGCATGGATCTCTCCCTCTGTAGGGCTGCTTGAGTGTTGTCACAACATAGTGGCTAGCTTTCCTCAGAACAAGTGATTCAAGAAAGTAAGGCAGAAGTTACAATGGCTTTTTAGACTTAATTTTGAAAGTCACATGCCATCATTTTCTCAAAATTCCATTATACAAATCAGCCCTATTAGCTGAGGGAAGAGATTACACAGAGAGCTGAATAGCAGGCAGAAAGTCTCTTCTGGGACCATATTGAAAGATGGCTACCAAAGGGAAAGAGGAAATAACAAAAATGAGCTAAGTTCCCAGCTATTATCATGGGAATCAGTAGATAATGGCTATAATTAATTAATCAAAGGGTAGTGATTAGCATTTGGTGAGAGAAATGGAAGTTAACAGGTGGTGTGATGAACCCAGCTTATACCAACTTGCAAGAAGCCAATAGTTAAATTTTCACATATTTTGTGGGATGGTTGTTAAACACAGGCATTATTAAAAATGAAACTATATAGGGGACACCTGGGTGGCTCAGTGAAGAGTTTGACTCTTGATTTCGGCTCAGGTCATGATCTCATGGTCCTGAGATGGAGCCCCACCTTGGTTCCCTGCTGAGCTGAGCTTGAAGCCTGTTTAAGATTCTCTCCCTCCCTCTCTTTCTGCCCCTCCCTTGCTTGTGCTCTTGCTCTCTTTCTCTCTCTCTAAATATAAAATCAACAATCAAAAATTTTTAATGAAACTATACAAAGTTATAAATATAAAAATCATTATGACCAAAGGTATTATTACTCAAAACTTGTCATTTCCAAGTTATTTTACTGCGTTATACTTTCATCTATGCTCTTGAGATTATTTATGTATAGTATCTGTAGGCAGAATACTAAATACTAGTGCCTTACTACACATACCAATCTGTTCAGTGATATCATGTTGGTATCTTGAAATCTGCCATGGCAAGAGTATTTACACCACAGAAACCAGCTAGTGGTGGTGTGGGAAACAAAGGCAAATGAAAAATTAAATTTCTTTACTGCCAATAGCCCAGTGAAACAGGCAGTCTCTGAAACAACTCTGGGAGTTCAATTGCCTCGATGTTGACACTTCCCTAAGGGCAAAAGGCAATCTTAACCCAAACCCCCAGGATCCTGGAATTCTATTTTAACATATAAAAATGCCGTTGGAAACTTCCTTTACTTCTACCCAACCCCCTCCCCACGGTAAATGTTGACAATCATACTCCAAGCTTATGTGGCCCCCTGATACACATCTGAAGGGTCCCAAGACTGAGTTTTTACTAAACAGTAATAAATGACCTTTTCTTAACAGTGGCTAGCCCCTCAAGGTCCTGGAAACCTTGATCCCAAAATACCATGGAGAGTTATGCTATCCCCAACCCACTCCCAACCTGAAGGTATATAATCAGTCACCTATCACAACCCCAATGCAGCTCTTTCTGCTCATGGGGCCTGTCCCTGTGCTTTAATAAAACCACCTTTTTGCACCAAAGATGTCTCAAGAATTTTTTCTTGGCCACCATCTCTGAACCCCAACATTTTCCACATAAGTGTAACATACCAGGGCTTGATTTATTGTTTGATTGATTTTCTAGACTTAGGAAAGCAAATGAGAAAATACTAATGATGGAGATTAAGTTTAAAAGCTTGTTACTAGAATAGCCATTAAATTGCAAATAGCACAAAAAACTGAGGAAATATTCTCCCAGGGTTCAAAAACTGGTATCCATTTCAGCAGCAAAAAAAAAAAAAAAAAAAAAAAATCACTTACATTATTGATGAATAGTGAAATTCAGACATACACCTCATTGTTTAACTTTCATCTCACTCATTTATGTAAATGGAAATACCAACCAATACTCATATTGGAACTAAACCTGGAGAACTAACTATTAAATATTGACATCACTGAAGATAATGAACCAGAAAACTAAAAACTAAATAGCTGAAGGTGTTTATTTCTGAGTAGCAGGAGTGGTACAGGCATGGGTATTGCTTTTTACGGCAAGCCATTTTCCAATACTGTGTTATTTTTTAATTATGTGCATTTAGAGTTTGAACTGAAAACTTTACTAAAACAGTGTACAATTAATAAAATCAACTTGAAGTAAACTTACATTTACTCATAAAATAATAATTTGATTTGCTTAGCAATAGTTTTGGGAGATTGGTCCCTATGAGTCTCTCTTATGTCAGTATTACTCATGGAGGAGTTCCGGAAGATGGCGGCGTAGGAGGACGCTGGGCTCACCGCGCGTCCTGCTGATCACTTAGATTCCACCTACACCTGCCTAAAGAACCCAGAAAACCGCCAGAGGATTAGCAGAACGGAGTCTCCGGAGCCAAGCGCAGACGAGAGGCCCACGGAAGAGGGTAGGAAGGGCGGCGAGGCGGTGCGCGCTCCACGGACTGGCGGGAGGGAGCCGGGGCGGAGGGGCGGCTCGCCGGCCAAGCAGAGCCCCCAAGTCGGGCTGGCAAAAGCGGAGGGGCCGGACGGACTGTGTTCCGACAGCAAGCGCGACTTAGCGTCTGGGAGGTCAGAAGTTAACAGCTCTGCTCAGAAAGCGGGAAGGCTGGAGGACAAAGGGAGGGAGAGCTGCTGAGCCCCCGGACGGCAGAGCTCAGCTTGGCGGGGAACAAAGGCGCTCGCCAGCGCCATCTCCCCCGCCCATCCCCCAGCCAAAATCCCAAAGAGAACCAGATCCCGCCAGGGAACTTGCTCGCTCCGCGCAAACACCCAACTCTGTGCTTCTGCGGAGCCAAACCTCCGGCAGCGGATCTGACTCCCTCCCGCTGCCACAGGGCCCCTCCTGAAGTGGATCACCTAAGAAGCGAGCTAAGCCTGCCCCTCCCGCCCCCGTGCACCTTGCCTACCCACCCCAGCTAATACGCCAGCTCCCCAGCACCACAAGCCTGGCAGTGTGCAAGTAGACCAGACGGGCCACGCCACCCCACAGTGAATCCCGCCCCTAGGAGAGGGGAAGAGAAGGCACACACCAGTCTGACTGTGGCCCCAGCGGTGGGCTGGGGGCAGACATCAGGTCGGACTGCGGCCCCGCCCACCAACTCCAGTTATACACCACAGCACGGGGGAAGTGCCCTGCGGGTCCTCACCACTCCAGGGACTATCCAAAATGACCAAACGGAAGAATTCCCCTCAGAAGAATCTCCAGGAAATAACAACAGCTAATGAACTGATCAAAAAGGATTTAAATAATATAACAGAAAGTGAATTTAGAATAATAGTCATAAAATTAATCGCTGGGCTTGAAAACAGTATACAGGACAGCAGAGAATCTCTTGCTACAGAGATCAAGGGACTAAGGAACAGTCACGAGGAGCTGAAAAACGCTTTAAACGAAATGCAAAACAAAATGGAAACCACGACGGCTCGGATTGAAGAGGCAGAGGAGAGAATAGGTGAACTAGAAGATAAAGTTATGGAGAAAGAGGAAGCTGAAAGAAAGAGAGATAAAAAAATCCAGGAGTATGAGGGGAAAATTAGAGAACTAAGTGATACACTAAAAAGAAATAATATACGCATAATTGGTATCCCAGAGGAGGAAGAGAGAGGGAAAGGTGCTGAAGGGGTACTTGAAGAAATTATAGCTGAGAACTTCCCTGAACTGGGGAAGGAAAAAGGCATTGAAATCCAAGAGGCACAGAGAACTCCCTTCAGACGTAACTTGAATCGATCTTCTGCACGACATATCATAGTGAAACTGGCAAAATACAAGGATAAAGAGAAAATTCTGAAAGCAGCAAGGGATAAACGTGCCCTCACATATAAAGGGAGACCTATAAGACTCGTGACTGATCTCTCCTTTGAAACTTGGCAGGCCAGAAAGGCTTGGCACGATATCTTCAGTGTGCTAAACAGAAAAAATATGCAGCCGAGAATCCTTTATCCAGCAAGTCTGTCATTTAGAATAGAAGGAGAGATAAAGGTCTTCCCAAACAAACAAAAACTGAAGGAATTTGTCACCACGAAACCAGCCCTACAAGAGATCCTAAGGGGGATCCTGTGAGACAAAGTACCAGAGACATCACTACAAGCATAAAACATACAGACATCACAATGACTCTAAACCCGTATCTTTCTATAATAACACTGAATGTAAATGGATTAAATGCGCCAACCAAAAGACATAGGGTATCAGAATGGATAAAAAAACAAGACCCATCTATTTGCTGTCTACAAGAGACTCATTTTAGATCTGAGGACACCTTTAGATTGAGAGTGAGGGGATGGAGAACTATTTATCATGCTACTGGAAGCCAAAAGAAAGCTGGAGTAGCCATACTTATATCAGACAAACTAGACTTTAAATTAAAGGCTGTAACAAGAGATGAAGAAGGGCATTATATAATAATTACAGGGTCTATCCATCAGGAAGAGCTAACAATTATAAATGTCTATGCACCAAATACCGGAGCCCCCAGATATATAAAACAGTTACTCATAAACATAAGCAACCTTATTGATAAGAATGTGGTCATTGCAGGGGACTTTAACACACCACTTACAGAAATGGATAGATCATCTAGACACACAGTCAATAAAGAAACAAGGGCCCTGAATGACACATTGGATCAGATGGACTTGACAGATATATTTAGAACTCTGCATCCCAAAGCAACAGAATATACTTTCTTCTCGAGTGCACATGGAACATTCTCCAAGATAGATCATATACTGGGTCACAAAACAGCCCTTCATAAGTTTACAAGAATTGAAATTATACCATGCATACTTTCAGACCACAATGCTATGAAGCTTGAAATCAACCACAGGAAAAAGTCTGGAAAACCTCCAAAAGCATGGAGGTTAAAGAACACCCTACTAAAGAATGAGTGGGTCAACCAGGCAATTAGAGAAGAAATTAAAAAATATATGGAAACAAACGAAAATGAAAATACAACAATCCAAATGCTTTGGGACGCAGCGAAGGCAGTCCTGAGAGGAAAATACATTGCAATCCAGGCCTATCTCAAGAAACAAGAAAAATCCCAAATACAAAATCTAACAGCACACCTAAAGGAAATAGAAGCAGAAGAGCAAAGGCAGCCTAAACCCAGCAGAAGAAGAGAAATCATAAAGATCAGAGCAGAAATAAACAATATAGAATCTAAAAAAACTGTAGAGCAGATCAACGAAACCAAGAGTTGGTTTTTTGAAAAAATAAACAAAATTGACAAACCTCTAGCCAGGCTTCTCAAAAAGAAAAGGGAGATGACCCAAATAGATAAAATCATGAATGAAAATGGAATTATTACAACCAATCCCTCAGAGATACAAACAATTATCAGGGAATACTATGAAAAATTATATGCCAACAAATTGGACAACCTTGAAGAAATGGACAAATTCCTAAACACCCACACTCTTCCAAAACTCAATCAGGAGGAAATAGAAAGCTTGAACAGACCCATAACCAGCGAAGAAATTGAATCGGTTATCAAAAATCTCCCAACAAATAAGAGTCCAGGACCAGATGGCTTCCCAGGGGAGTTCTACCAGACGTTTAAAGTAGAGATAATACCTATCCTTCTCAAGCTATTCCAAGAAATAGAAAGGGAAGGAAAACTTCCAGACTCATTCTATGAAGCCAGTATTACTTTGATTCCTAAACCAGACAGAGACCCAGTAAAAAAAGAGAACTACAGGCCAATATCCCTGATGAATATGGATGCAAAAATTCTCACTAAGATACTAGCAAATCGAATTCAACAGCATATAAAAAGAATTATTCACCATGATCAAGTGGGATTCATTCCTGGGATGCAGGGCTGGTTCAACATTCGCAAATCGATCAACGTGATACATCACATTAACAAAAAAAAAGAGAAGAACCATATGATCCTGTCAATCGATGCAGAAAAGGCCTTTGACAAAATCCAGCACCCTTTCTTAATAAAAACCCTTGAGAAAGTCGGGATAGAAGGAACATACTTAAAGATCATAAAAGCCATTTATGAAAAGCCCACAGCTAACATCATCCTCAATGGGGAAAAACTGAGAGCTTTTTCCCTGAGATCAGGAACACGACAGGGATGCCCACTCTCACCGCTGCTGTTTAATATAGTGCTGGAAGTTCTAGCATCAGCAATCAGACAACAAAAGGAAATCAAAGGCATCCAAATTGGCAAAGATGAAGTCAAGCTTTCGCTTTTTGCAGATGACATGATATTATACATGGAAAATCCGATAGACTCCACCAAAAGTCTGCTAGAACTGATACATGAATTCAGCAAAGTTGCCGGATACAAAATCAATGTACAGAAATCAGTTGCATTCTTATACACTAACAATGAAGCAACAGAAAGACAAATAAAGAAACTGATCCCATTCACAATTGCACCAAGAAGCATAAAATACCTAGGAATAAATCTAACCAAAGATGTAAAAGATCTGTATGCTGAAAACTATAGAAAGCTTATGCAGGTAATTGAAGAAGATATAAAGAAATGGAAAGACATTCCCTGCTCATGGATTGGAAGAATAAATATTGTGAAAATGTCAATACTACCCAAAGCTATCTACACATTCAATGCAATCCCAATCAAAATTGCACCAGCATTCTTCTCGAAACTAGAACAAGCAATCCTAAAATTCATATGGAACCACAAAAGGCCCCGAATAGCCAAAGTAATTTTGAAGAAGAAGACCAAAGCAGGAGGCATCACAATCCCAGACTTTAGCCTCTACTACAAAGCTGTCATCATCAAGACAGCATGGTATTGGCATAAAAACAGACACATAGACCAATGGAATCGAATAGAAACCCCAGAACTAGACCCACAAACGTATGGCCAACTCATTTTTGACAAAGCAGGAAAGAACATCCAATGGAAAAAAGACAGTCTCTTTAACAAATGGTGCTGGGAGAACTGGACAGCAACATGCAGAAGGTTGAAACTAGACCACTTTCTCACACCATTCACAAAAATAAACTCAAAATGGATAAAGGACCTGAATGTGAGACAGGAAACCATCAAAACCTTAGAGGAGAAAGCAGGAAAAGACCTCTCTGACCTCAGCCGTAGCAATCTCTTACTCGGCACATCCCCAAAGGCAAGGGAATTAAAAGCAAAAGTGAATTACTGGGACCTTATGAAGATAAAAAGCTTCTGCACAGCAAAGGAAACAACCAACAAAACTAAAAGGCAACCAACGGAATGGGAAAAGATATTTGCAAATGACACATCGGACAAAGGGCTAGTATCCAAAATCTATAAAGAGCTCATCAAACTCCACACCCGAAAAACAAATAACCCAGTGAAGAAATGGGCAGAAAACATGAATAGACACTTCTCTAAAGAAGACATCCGGATGGCCAACAGGCACGTGAAAAGATGTTCAACGTCGCTCCTCATCAGGGAAATACAAATCAAAACCACACTCAGATACCACCTCACACCAGTCAGAGTGGCCAAAATGAAGAAATCAGGAGACTATAGATGCTGGAGAGGATGTGGAGAAACGGGAACCCTCTTGCACTGTTGGTGGGAATGCAAACTGGTGGAGCCGCTCTGGAAAGCAGTGTGGAGGTTCCTCAGAAAATTAAAAATAGACCTACCCTATGACCCAGCAATAGCACTGCTAGGAATGTATCCAAGGGATACAGGAGTACTGATGCATAGGGGCACTTGTACCCCAATGTTTATAGCAGCACTCTCAACAATAGCCAAATTGTGGAAAGAGCCTAAATGTCCATCAACTGATGAATGGATAAAGAAATTGTGGTTTATATACACAATGGAATACTACGTGGCAATGAGAAAGAATGAAATCTGGCCTTTTGTAGCAACGTGGATGGAACTGGAGAGTGTGATGCTAAGTGAAATAAGCCATACAGAGAAAGACAGATACCATATGGTTTCACTCTTATGTGGATCCTGAGAAACGTAACAGAAACCCATGGGGGAGGGGAAGGGAAAAAAAAAAAAAAAAAGAGGTTAGAGTGGGAGAGAGCCAAAGCATAAGAGACTGTTAAAAACTGAGAACAAACTGAGGGTTGATGGGGGGTGGGAGGGAGGGCAGGGTGGGTGATGGGTATTGAGGAGGGCACCTTTTGGGATGAGCACTGGGTGTTGTATGGAAACCAATTTGACAGTAAATTTCATATATTAAAAAATAAATAAATAAATAAATAAATAAATAAAATAAATTTCATATTAAAAAAAAAAAAAGTATTACTCATACATAGAAGTAAAAACTACCCTACTGTTCTAGATTGTATTTTCAAGGATGTTTGTCTAAAAGACAGTCTTGAAGACAGTGTGTCTCACTCCAGAGTGAAGGGCAGTTTTGCTTATAGTAAAATAAAGAGGTCTCCCCACAGCGCAAAGAGGAGCATGTTTTCTACTTGGGATTCTTCAGCTATCATGTAAATCTGTTACATGTTCAGCATTCACCTGGGCCCCTCAGTGTCACCTCCACAGAATCTGGTACACGTGGGGGAAGGTGGCAGGGGTATTAAATAATATATGAAGCTTATGCCTCTTGCTGTACTGTGAGCAATATATTCCTTTATCTCTGACCCAGGAATTTCATGTCTTTTGCCAATATCCACAGAATTGTGGAAAATTAACTTCCTAGCTTTGAGTAGGGTGGAACACAACCACAGTCCTTAACAATAAGCCTCCAAAATGCATAACATATTGAAGAATAAAATATTTATTTCCTTTCCTTAGCATTTGCATCGAAAGAGATTTACCAAGAAACTTAATGAAGCTTAAGCTTCTGGGCCCCTCATTTGCATTGGCTCCTTCAACGATCTCCATACCTAATTTAGATTAATAATATTTAATCTTTCTTCTTAAAGGGAGCCCCAAAATTTATTAAGCATCAAGTTCCATGAAACTTTGATCCATTTATGAGCTCCTGGTTTATGAACCTTGTGTGTATAAAAAATTATGGTTGAAGCAATTGTTGCCAATACTTTTCTATTTAAAATACAGTATACATAGGTCACAGGAGCTATAGCTAAACATGGTGATTAAGTCAACTGCTTTACCAGAGCTTTGTAGTTTTTTACTGAGCTAATAACCCTTAGTTACACATCAATTGGTTCAACTCTGGGATAATTACAATTGTTCAGAAAACCAACATGAATGAGGTGAATAAGTTTTTTACAAAGCATAAGGAAAATAATAATCATAAGGGCAGAGTTATACCTGAAATAAAATTTTTATAAGTTTTTATATGGGCATTAGGCTTCTCAATATTGATACATTTGACATTTCAATAAAAACTTTAAATATACCAGGGCACCTGGGTGACTCAGTCGGTTGAGCATCTGACTTCAGCTCAGGTCATGATCTCACGGTTTGTGAGTTCAAGCCCAACATCAGGCTTACTACTGTCAGTACCGAGCCAGCTTTGGATCCTCTGTCCCTCACTCTCTCTGTCCCTCCCCCACTCATGCTGTCTCTCTCAAAAATAAATAAAGCTTAAAAAAAAAAAAAACAACTTTAAATATATCAGAGGGTATATAAGATCTACATAAGATTTCTTGGGATTTAGTTTTTAAAAATTTCTATTAGGAAAAAAACATTGATTTAGGAGTATTTGCATAGATCTATACTTCTCAAAAAACAAAAGATTCTGGTCTTTGCCACATGTTGCCTTGTAACAAATGCCATTTTATAGAGTGGTTTGAATACACGTATATGAACCAATAAAATCTCCCAAATTTTCATGGTTTTAATAGCCCATATAATTCATTAAGAATCCAAGAATATTACCTTCTACACCATTTCATTATAAAATATAGGTACATATTATATCACAATATAGCCTAAGGGGATACTTAAGTTACTTGCCTTGCTCTCTTGAAACAGCTGAGTATTTTTCTTTCATATCATGTATATTGTTTAAATAAATATTTTAAATAAAAAAACTGATTTGCAATATGCCATAGTAAGTTTAGCTCCTCTGAACTGATCGCTCACTAGTAGCTAGTTCTTAATCATTAGCTAATTGTTGACCCTCACCTGCTATCCAATTATATAAAAAGAATCAAACAAATTTTTGAGAATAGATACAGTTTCAGTGAACCTTAAGTCCTTACTCATCTTTGGTTTTCTCATGTGTAAAATGGCAATACTATCCATCAATGAACATATAAAGAGTTTTATCTTGTAAAGTGCTCTGTGAATTAGGAGTTGGTTAATAGTAAAATGTAATTACCTTTCACAAGAACTTGATGTAATGCAAAAAATATCTTATTTATCAAAAAATTCAAGAGAAGCTATACTATTGATACTAAAGAAAATAAGCAGATGACATAAAATAGTCAAGTCTTTCATATGCATTTTATTGTTTGTATAGAGCAAAAAATAAGTTCTGTGTTTGATTTATTTTGTACGTTCCTAAAAATAATCAATAATTTTCCTTTTGGTAAGAGTCTTCAGAGGCAATAGAAATGTGGAAGTAGGCTCCCCCATGTCTATAGATATTAGATTAGTATACAATGGGAAACAGGAAGCATTCTAGGCAGTTCTATTAGGGAAAAAACATCAACCTTGACATGTACTTTACAGATGTATTTTATGTGCTGTTGAATAAACTTTAACCACATTAGCAGGGCTTTAAAGGAATTTTTTTATAGAAAGAAGTAATTTTGTTAAGTTATAATTTCAGAGCATCTCAGTATTATGCTTTAAACCACAATTGTTGTAATTTTTATAATATCCCATGGAGTAGGGAATAAATATAGGGAAAGAAGATTTACTTATGCTAATAATTTCTACCTACTGGCCAAGGTAAATGTTTTGAACATACACCTGGTCTAGGGAAAATGTTAAAAAAAGAATATATTCACTCTAGTTAAGCAGAAGAACTACTCATTTGAAAAAGTAAAATAGTTTCTTTATAGACTATTTTAAAAAAATATACATGCTTCCAATTATATTTGAATACATTATGACCTTTAATAAAGTAAATGGAGTTTCTGTTTAGTTGAAATTTTATGGGGACTTCCTTAAAGAAAAAAAGTAACTAATGCATTATACATCCACCATATATAAATAGTCAAAGAATAATTCAGCTCATTTTACTAAAGACTACCGAGCTTATACACCAAACACTATGCTAAGTACTTGGGATATAAAAATAATTAAGTTCAACCTCTAAAATTAAAGTTCTTATAGTCTAATTAGTACAATAGATATATATGTGTCGAGAATAATGAAGATATTAAGAAAGGAGTACATCTGGCATAAGTGGGAACAAAATCAACCTGGAAATTTAATTCAACTGGACAGAGAAGGCTTCTTGAAGTTGTCAGTTGATATATGAATTGACTCTTTTAGGTATGTATGGGGAGACCATCAAACAAAAGTCATGTCATTCCAGACAGAAGTAAGAGTATGATCAGTTAGCCAGGCAAGAATTTATGGTATTTGTGTGAGCAATTACATCACATTTATTTCTGTCATTATATAAACTGTGAATAAGGGAAGGGTAGGAAACGATGAAAGGTAAGGTGCTGGAGGTGAGATAATGCCATGTGTTGTATGTCATGTTAAGAACTTTACTTTTCAGGTGGCCTGTAGACATCAAAAGGCTTAAGCAGGAATTGTCACAGTGAAATATTTTTCCAATTCTTCTTCTTAATACATTAACAAGGAATATGCCTGTAAAATTGGTTTAGTCCTTACTTTGATTACAAATATCTTTTGAATAGGTAGTACAAAGGTAAACTTTAGCAAATGCCATGTCCAAACTGAGACGAATTCTTCTAACAGTGGCTAATTATAAAAATAATATCCTGAAAATAATCACAGATAGAAATTGAGTCAAATTGTATTTTTTCACTTGAAGTAAGTAACTGTAAACAAATGATATGTACTGCCATACTATTTCCTAGACATGGAGAAAATAATTTTAAAAATCACTCAACTGTATTTCACCATATTAACAACATAAATTAATACCTCTAACATAGATAACTTTATGCAGTTATAAATGTAGAAAGAATTAGGTAGAAAGGTAAAGCTGGATATTAATCTATATCCCAGTCTTTGATATGCATTTATTAACTTGGTAAACTATTTAAAATAATTTTATTTTTTAAAAAAATGTTTATTAAATAAATAAATGAATAAAAAAATATTTATTTTGAGAGAGAGACAGAGAGAGCATGAGCATGGGAGGGGCAGAGAGAGAGGGGAGTAAAAAGAGATTCCTAAGAATCTAACAGCACAGAATCATGAGATCATGACCTGAGCTGAAATGAAGAGCCAGACACATAACCAACTGAGCCACCCAGGCTTCCCTAAAATGATTTTCTTAAAGAATCAGTAGTTTAATACTTTGTGTGCGGAACTTAACATTGTGAATTACCTGGGGAAAGTAACAAGGTAATCAGAGATGGAAATGTTTTCTAGGATACATATGAACCAGTGACAGATGGAGAAGCTTATCTTTCATAAAATATTAAGTTAATTGTCAATAAAACAGAAATACTATAAACATTGCACATGAAAGTAGACAGGAATTGGAGTGCAGATAATGCATTTGGCTAGTACAGATACATGTAATAGATATAGCTGAAACCTAACTGGTTATTATTAATACTATTGTACCAGTATTACAAGGGAGGATTTATAAAGTTAGGAGGAGGAAAACAATTCCAAGCAGAGGTAAAGCAAAGTTGTACACAGTAAATTTAGAATAAGGATGAGAAAATTTGTAACTAGAATGTGACAGCGAAAGCCACTAACGTGAGAATTCAGAGTTGCTTCCATTCCCCGCCTGCTCAGCTTCCAGCTAGGGGTCTGGGCCTTCTGGCCTCCAGTGAATGGGAGGCAGAGCAGATAACTGAAAGGACTCATGAACGTTGGAAGGGGCCAAATGTTTCTGGAGAAAGAGAAGGTAAAAGTGTGCTTGTATTGAGGAGACAACAACCATCAATAATTAGTTTTGAGTAGGAAACACAGACAGTTTAGAAAGAGAAAGGTGAAAGTGGGAAGGACGGAGAGTGGTCAGAGAGAAAAAGAGACAGAAGTTGGACTTTGGGGAAAATAGAAAGGTGGACAGAAGTTTAAAGCTTTGCTCATGATGAGTGACAGTGTGTCCCCTGTACCCCTTTCCCCTCCCTGCCAGGCAGTAAGTAAAGATTTCAATTGTTTAAAAATTTTTTAGATGCTACATCTTTTAGAAAAAACTTCACCTTAAGACAGTTACAATGCATTTAACTCAATAATGGATATTGAAATACACAAAGTATTGCCAGTAAAAATGAAAGAACCAAACACATAAACAGAAAAGACTTGAATATGGAAAATCATCCTTAAATGGCTAATGAAAATATGAAGTGATAATCAAAGTCTTCATTGATATTTCAGGGAAAGAAATGAAAACAAATGAGATGCAATTTTATAATCATATTATCAAACTTAAGATGTTTGTTTTTTATGTTTTTATAATACCAAGATTTGGTTAGATGGAGGCAACATAGAGACTTCTGTTGCTGGTAGTGTTAACCAATCCAAACACTTTGGGGAATAATTTGGCAACACCTAGTAAATTTGAAGATGCTCATAACTACAATCAGTGTCTTCATTTATAGGTCTCTATTCTAGAGAGCACCATATGCCCAAGGCCCAAGGAGACATATACTGTGGTGTTCATTGAAGCACTACTTGTTTGAGAGAGAGAGAGAGAGAGAGAGAGAGAGAGAGAGAGAAACAACTTATTCTTCTGTAAGATCACATTAATATGTGATGTATGTCATTTATTCATAGAACATTACATCACAGTGAAAAATGAATGAAATAAAGCTGTATCAACATGAATGAATCTCAAAAACATAGCGCTGAAGGGAAAAAAGAAATCCTTAAAAACAAAGAGTATCATTGTTGCGAATTCTTGTAATAGAGAGTATGATGGTATAAGTTTTTAATATATACAAATGGAATGAAAGATCAAAATATTGCATATAAATGACTTCTACCAATTCCCTCTGTGAAGAAAGATGGGGAGAGGAAACAGAAGGGAAGTGGGCTTCCATATATATGCCATGTTTTTTAATTTAAGACAAATATTACAAATGTTACTATCTATTACATCCTGACGGCAAACAGTAGATATATGTTATGCTCTTTTCTATATGTTTGAAATATTTTAGAATAAAAATGGCTTTATGAGAAAGATAAGAGGCAAAGAAGCAAAACACACACCTCTATTTCTTAAAAGCTTAAAGCTAGAGAGTAACCTTTCAGAAATATTTAAACTAGTTTCTAACTTTGTCGGGGGTGAACCCAAAAGTTTTGTCACATTGTGTGATTCTTGCTTGTCCCATGGCATTTTTATGCTAGATTTTTATTGCCGATCTTCAAATAAGTATGCTTATGACAATATAAAACATGTTGGATCATTGGGGTGCTTGGGTGGCTCAGTTGGTTGAGCATCTGACTTCAGCTCAGGTCATGATCTCAAGGTTCGTGGGTTCATTCGAGCCCCACATCGGATTCTGTGCTGCCAGCTCAGAGCCTGCAGCCTGTTTCAGATTCTGTGTCTCCCTCTCTGTCTCTGCCCCTCCCTCGCTCACACTCTGTCTCTCTCTGTCTCAAAAATAAATAAACATTTAAAACAATTAAAAAAACATAAAAAAAACATGCTGGATTGCAAAATTACCAATTGTAGCCTCCTCCACTTTTACTATGATAATCTGGTTCTTTTAATTGATTGGTGTGTGATTGAGGGTGTCTAGACGAGTGTATAGCTATTCTTTCCACCCCATTCCCAAGGTGTGGAGAACTTGGAAAAAATACCACTACCTTACACCTCGGCATGGGGATAAATCTATCTTTCTGCTATTAGAAAATTCACATTCCTGATGAGATGCCTTAGATATCAGGGAGACTCCTTTCCACTGAGGTACATGATTACTAAAGTAGATTTTTAAACTACAGTGATTGCTAATAAAGGATTCTTTAGAAATTACTACATGATGTGTTTATAGCTACTAAATTATATTGCTTGCATATGTGAATAATTGACATTGTAGATGAAAATGATCAAAAGTATTTTGCCATTTCCAATTAAATCAGTACACAGGTCTAACAGAAAAAACATAATGACTATTTGTAAAAATCGTCAGTTAATGACCAGAAATTATTCACAGATCAGGATCCTGGATGAACTACACTTTCCGCCTCAAGGGCAAGCCCTTTCATTTGTTCTTCGTAAGACCTGATACTGTTAATGGTGGAGTTAGAGTCTACCTGTAATAGATGTTTATATGTGTTAAGGGGGAGAACTAATAATATGTCATGATTTTATGATATTTTATGGCCAGTTTAGTGGCCCACATAAATTGCCCTGGAGATCTAATCATATTATTTAGAGAGCTGATGCTGCACAGGAAGTGAAACAGTTTTCCTCATAACAAGCCTCCCATGGACCTGACTTATTGTCTCAGGGCTCATCTCTAGTGAACTCTGGCATTCAGTTTCAAAACCGTTCAGACACCCAGTGCTGCCCACAAAGGCTCTAATGATAGTGATGATTTTCACGGCGTGGGCACTTGTCGCAGTGAACTAAACTGAGACCGTTCTATATTTCACATTAGTCCTAGAACAGCTTTTGATGTTAGCAGTGTTAATCACAACCAACTTGGGCTGGATTCAAAGTGACCTCGAAGAGCTACATTGTACATCCTGTTATCAATTCCCTTGAGGGAAGGCATTATGTGCTAACACATCCACATCAATGGAAAGCATGTCCTTTGATTACCCCTTATGTGTACAGACTTCTGGTAGAGTCTATGACTAACAATGGGGCTGCATCTAATGTTCTAGTTAATGTTGTCTGGGGATAGCACTTCAAAACAGAAAAGGATTTTGCCCTATAAAAGACGTTGCCATAATTATCATAGTCATTGGATCCATGAATTTTTAGAGGTATGGCTTGTATAAGACTTAATTGTCTCTGTAGAAAAAAATATAAGAAATTTTATTAGCTTAGATGTAAAATTGCAGATTGGGAGAAATAAAATGGAAAAGTGCAAAAACACACAAGTTAGGAATGTTTTTTTGCAATTATTTCCCATTTTCCAGGTTGATGGTAAGACATAAGTTAAACGTGGAAGACAATGCACAATGGAAGCATGCTTTTCTATGCACTCACAGCCACTCATAAGGAATTAGTTTTCCTCACTCATCCCAGTGGATATCTGGTGTATTATCTTCACAAAGGACACTGATAGTGGTATGAGAACCATGTTTATATCAGAGGGATTAATTAGCTTATGTTTCAATTCCCACAGGGGAGGATCAGAAAAAAAAGATTTAAATTTGATGCTATATAATGTTATTTATTTTAAAAAAATTGTGTGTGGGAGGGAGCTACTGTACTGTAAAGGAGGGATATTCTGAAAGGTCTGTGGCATTCTGACTTTAAATTCAAGCACTGAACAGGGCTAGTAAGTAAGAAATTCTCTAGAACTTGCTAATCAAAGAGCAGTCTGTAGACCACAGCATCAATATCACCTGGCAGAATTTCAAGCTCTATTCCACACCTTCTGAATCAGAATGTGCATTTTACATTCTGCACATGGAGCACTCAATCTGCACATTAATCTGGAGCACTCAATCTGCACATTAAAGTTTCAAAAGCGCTACTCTAGAATGAGTTAAAGAAAATTTCAGAAGATTTTCTAGAGAGTTGTTTACTTTCCTCTAGGAAAGTAAAGGGACAGAGGGCCAAGAGGCCTACCTGACATTTGTGT
Source organism: Neofelis nebulosa (assembly GCF_028018385.1). NCBI lineage: Eukaryota > Metazoa > Chordata > Mammalia > Carnivora > Felidae > Neofelis > Neofelis nebulosa. The sequence continues at coordinate 129,350,492 of NC_080784.1, forward strand.
CAGAAACTAAAAGGCTTAGAGCACCCATATACTCACAGTCAGCAGATCATCATTAATATCACTAAATGCATGGGAGACTGAATTGCCTACTCTTCCAGTAGGAAAGCATCTTTTATCAGTATCAGTTTTCTTGGAGAAATTTGTATTACATTTAATTATGATTGGTGATGATAGCAACACATCAAACAAAGACTGTTTCAGGCAAAGACTTCCAAAGAGTGTGTGATTAATTACCTGGGGAGAAAAAAGACCCATGAAGAAAAGGCTTCTCATTAGGAGTTCCAGTCCTAGCACGCAGGTTCAAAAAAACAAGAAAACTATAATCTGACTGACTGGAGGGGCAGTTTCTCTCAAGATGGAATAGACAGAATCTATACCCTAGAATACATTCTTATGCTTCTTAACTAATTTATATCTCAAAACATTTTTTCCTAACAATATGATATGTCATTGGAGTGTCCTCAATTAATGTAACATTATAATGAATTTGTTTATGAACAAGTATCTTGTAGCTACTGTAGGGAATATATAAATCCCCATTTCTACCTTAATTTCAACATCCTGAATTATACCAAAACAGGTGGTATACATTAGACTCCTCTTGTTGTAAGTTACGGAAACCAAACTTGAATTTTTTTAGGAAAAAAAAAGAACAATTTACTAACTGAGAGAATACAAGAAAAATCTTAAACAACATACACAACTTTGGCAGGATGCAGGGAGAATTTAAAACCAACTGGAACCAGGAACTCAAAACATTTCCAGGACTTTCTCTGGCTTTTACCATCTTTGACTTTGGGTGAGCTTCATTTTATTTTACCTTGAAACAAATTTTGTCAATGGGTTCAGAAACAAGACAATTGAAGTCTTATTTCTCTAGTTACTACCACTGAAGTAGGGTTGACAGTTACCTTCTATGATCTTAAGTTCAAAACTTCAGATAAGATTTGGGTTTGCATGTTTGAGTCAGATGCTCTTGGAAAATCAATCAACTTTCATGCTGCAGGGGTCCTTGTTACGATCAGGCTTTTACTTTGAAATGAGAAGCTATTGGACAGTAAGAATGTGACAATTCTGCAGGTGCTAATAGCATGGAGGGAAAAGAAGAACAGTTTTTTATAGAGGACAGATGGACAAGACAAAATAACTTGTGTCTACAGAATGTATACATATAGTGACTTTTAAAATAGATATCATACATAAATTACTTCTTCAGAGGGACAGATAAATGTTATCTTTGAAATACTGTAAGCTATGGCTTTAAAAGGAATTTCCTAAAAAACAAACATCCAAATTAGTAAGGAAGAACTTAAACTTCACTATTTGCAGATGACATACTATATATACAAAACCCTAAAGATTCCACCAGAAAAAACCACACTGGAACTGATGAATAAATTCAGTAAGGTCACAGGATACAAAATAAATATACAGAAACCTGTTGCATTTCTATACACCATTAATGAAGTAGCAGAAAGAGAAATTTTAAAAAATCCTATTTACAATTGCACCGAAAATAATAAAATACCTAGACACAAACTTGACCAAAGAGGTAAAAGACTTTCACTCTAAAGACTATAAAACATTCATGAAAGAAATTGAGGATGACACAAATGGAAATCCCAATGGATTGGGAGAATAAATCTTGTTAAAATGTCCATACTACCAAAAGCAATATACACATTTAATGCATTTCCTATTAAAATAGCAATGGCATTTTTCACAGAACTAGAACAAATAATCCTAAATGTATAGGGAAGCACAAATGACCCCTAATAGCCAAATCAATCTTGAGAAAGAGGAACAAAGCTGGACATATCACAATCCCAGATTTCAAGATATACCACAAAGCTATAGTAATCAAAACAGTATGGTACCGGCACAAAAGTAGACACATAGATAAATGGAACAGAATAGGTAGCCCAGAAATTAACCCACAATTATATGGTCAATTAATCTATGACATAGGTGGCAAGAATATGCACTGGGAAAAAGACAGTCTCTTCAACAAATGATGTTGGGAAAACTGTATATCAACATGCAAAAGAATAAAACTGGACCACTTTCTTACACCATACACACACACACACACACACACACACACACACACACAAAACTCAAAATGGATTAAAGACCTAAATATGAGACTTGAAACCATAAAAATCTTAGAAGAAAACACAGGCAGTAATTTTTCTGATGTTGGCTGTATGAACATTTTTCTAGATATTCTGCCTAAGGCAAGGGAAGCTAAAGCAAAAATTAACTATTGGGACTATATCAAAACAAAAAGCTTCTGCGTAGGGAGGGAAACAACAAAACAAAAAGACAACTACTGAATGGGAGAAGATATCTGAAAATGATATATCAGATAAGGGGTTAGTATTCAAAATATATAAAGAACTTACACAACTCAACACCAAAACCCCAAATAGTCGAATTAAACATGGGCAGAAGACATGAAGAGACATTTCTCCAAACAAGACATACAGCTAAACATCATTCATCACCAGGGAAATGCAAATCAAAACCACAATGGTATCACCTCACACCTGTCAGAATGGCTAAAACCAAAAACAAAAGAAGCAACAGGTGTTGCTGAGGATATAAAGAAAAAGGGACCCTCATGCACTGTTGGTGGGAATGAAAACTGGTGAAGCTGCTATGTAAAACAGTATGGAGATTTCTCAAAAAAATAAAATATAATTATTATTTGATCCAGTAATTTCACTACTGGGTATTTACCCAAAGAATCTGAAAACACTAATTCAAAAAGATATATGCACCCCTGTATGTAGTGCAGCATTATTTACAATAGCAAAATTATGGAAGAAACTCAAAATCCATCAAAAGATGAAGGGAAAAAAAAGATGTAGTATGTGTACACACACACACACACACACACACACACACACACACACACTGGAATATTACTCAGCCATAAAGAAGAATGAAATTTTGCCATTTGCAACAACATGGATGGATCTAGAGGGTATAATGCTAAGTGAAATAAGTCAGTCAGAGAAAGACAAATACCATATGATTTCATTCATATGTGGAATTTAAGAAACAAAACAAAGAGGAAAACAGACACAAACAAAAAAACAGACTCGTTAAACATAGAAAACAAACTGGTGAGGAGAGGTGGGTGGCAGGATGAGTGAAATGGATGATAGGGATTAAGAGTATACTTATGGTGATAAGCACTGAGTAATGTATCGAACTGTTGAATCACTATATTATATACCTAAAACTAGTATAACACTGTATGGTAATTATATTGGAATTAAGCAATAAAAATAATAAAAAGGGCATTTCTTATGTAAGTATATGAAAAGGCAAAAACATTATAACAATGTTTAATTTTTTTTTTTTTAATTTTTTTTTTTTTTTAATTTATTTTTGGGACAGAGAGAGACAGAGCATGAACGGGGGAGGAGCAGAGAGAGAGGGAGACACAGAATCAGAAACAGGCTCCAGGCTCCGAGCCATCAGCCCAGAGCCCGACGCGGGGCTCGAACTCACGGACCGCGAGATCGTGACCTGGCTGAAGTCGGACGCTTAACCGACTGCGCCACCCAGGCGCCCCAACAATGTTTAATTTTAATTTTTGTTATATTATGCTGCAATGGAAGTTTATATAATAATAAAATAGAGACCATTCCAATATTTATTATTAGAAGAATGATTAAATAATTGAATGTAAATACTGTAGAATATCATGCAGTCATAGAAAAAAAGAGTAGTTAGACTGAATGCTAATGAATGAGTGAATGAATGAATGAGATCTTTACGTGCTATTTAGAAAGAAAAAATAACTCATTGAGTGCAAATATCAAGCTGCATGAATTTATATATATATATGTATATAAAATTATACACATCTATCTGTAGCATGATTGTACTATATTAAAACGTATTAGTATATAATAAAAATACTAGGAGTATGGCACATTAATTAAGCACTTAACTATTTTCAAGCACTGTTCTGTACTTTTTACAGTTATTACCTAGTTGCTAATTGAATACTCATAACAACCCTGTGAAGTAGGTTTCAGTTTCTCCTTATGATTTGGGGTGTAATTATTATCCCTACTTAGAGCAGATAATTGATGGAGGCTACCAATGTGACTCCAGTTCCTGCATGCTAATGCATTTTGCTATGCAAGCTCTTAAATATGTGTGTATATTCACTCATCCATCCATCTATTCTTCCAAAGTTCACCGCTTCTGTTAAGGCCCTGGACTAAACTGACTAAGGTCTTGTCCTCACAGAGTGTACATTCTGGTGGGGGAAGGACAGACAACATGCATATCTTTTATATGATGAATGTTACAAAAAAAAAAAAAAAAAGGAAAGAAAGAAAGAAAAAGAACTGGAAAGTCAGGAAAGTCAAGGTCAAGACCGCTGTTTTAAGTAGAGTGTTTGAGGTAGGCCTCACCAAGAATGTCATAGTTGACAAAAGACTTGAAAAAGGTCAAGCAATAAGCCCCAGGGATATCTAGGAGAAGACCTTCCCAAGAAGAGGTAACAGCCAGTACAATTCTTTTGTGATTGCCTTAATCTTCTCAACAAAGTAGGAAGCCATAGGCTTGATTTTCCTGGTATATTCAAGGAAAACAATGTCTCTAGAGTCTTTGGGGGTGAAGTGGCTTAGGAGGGAAAGTAAGATATAATGTTGGAGAGGTAAGGGGAGAAGAGGGTGAATGGGGGACAGGTCACAGAGGGCATTGAGGCTGTTGTGTGAAATTCCCTTTAACCTTTATGCTATAGGTAACAGTTTAATACACTATCTTTAAAAAAAATCATGATATTCTAGTTCTATTTATCGATTTAATCAGATTTTTATGTACTTTTGTCTTTTTGTTTTAGCCTGAAGCACTCCTTTCAATATTTTTGGTAGGGCAAGTCTAGTGGTAGTAAACTCCGTCAGCTATAGTTTATCTGGGAAAGCCTTTATTTCTTATTCATTTCTGAAGGATAACTTTGCCAGATAGAGTATTCTTGGCTGCAGTTTTTATCTTTCAATATTTTAAAGATGTTATTTCATTCCCTCCTGGCCTATAGAGTTTCTGCTGAGAAATCTGTCAATTGCCTAATGGAAAGGGGGTATACCTTTGCAGGCTACTCTCTTTTTGTTACCTCTGTCTGCCTTTATAATTCTTTATTGTTGGATTTTGAATTTTAATGTCATGTGTCACGGAGAAGGTCTTTTTGTGTTGAGATAATAAGGTATTTTATTAGTTTGGTGGACTTGTATATCCAGTTCTGTCCTCAGGTTTGAGAAGTTCTCAGCTATTATTTCTTTAAATATGCTGTCTGCTCCCTTCTCCCTCCCTTCTCTTTCTATGATACCCATTATTCTTACGTTGACTTTTCCAATGGAGTCAGATAGTTCTCAAGGTGTTTCTTCACTTAAAAAATCTTAGTTCTTTCTCCTCTTCCACCTGAATCATTTCTATATTTCTATACTCCAGCTTACTAATTCTCTCTTCTATATGATCTGCTCTATTTCCAGTGGATCCCTGCGCATTCTTGATTTCTTTTATTGTTTTTCATCTCCAGAGTTTCTGCTTGATTTTTTCTTAGAATTTTTAGAATTTATAATGTCAATTTCTTTGGTAAAGTACTCCTTCTGTTTATTACTTTTATATCTAGATCACTGTATTGCCTTCCTGAGTTTTCTTGTAGCTCACTGAATTTCTTCACAACCATTTTAAATTCTTTATTAGCTCTCAATATTCCATGTCTTTGGGTTTGGTTGCTAGAATATTTTCATTTTCCTTTTGTGACTACCCATATTACCATGACTTTTCATGTTGTTTGATGAAAAGTGCCTCTGGTGTGGCATTTGAAGTAGCAAACATCTTTCCTATTTAGGTTTGTTTACTTTGATTCTAACAGTTCAACCAGTTGATAGTTAGTAGACCCTTTTTGTCAGAAGGTGGCGCTAGAGCACAAGTTTTCAATTTCTCTTATTGGCGTTGATTCACTTCTGATGGGGAACACACACACACACACACACACACACACACGTGAGGGGGGTGTGTACTTAGCACTTGGGGCTTTTGATGTGCCCGTAGCCAACAAGGGTATCCTCAAGGTGAGGGAATGGTGTCCCAGAGGTCTAGGGGCAGTTCTCTTGCCTTCACTGGCAAACAGCAGAAGACCCTTTCCTTCAGTGCTCTTTTACGTACTTCCCTCTTCTTCCCTGGCAACTTCTCACCCTAACCTCTCAAGTCACTCTTTCTTCAGTGAGAATAACTGGCTCCTCCAGGTGGAAGTACATAGTATATGGCCATATGGCAGAGGATATCCCCACACACTGTCTTCATCCTCCACCTCCTCTGACAGAAAAGTTGTGCTGGCTCACTTGCAGACGTCATACCTTGTCTGCCATCACGTACCCTGCTGACACGGGCTCTGCCACTAGCTATGCCACCCCTTCACCCACTGAAAGTGGGTCCAATCCACCCTTGTTGAATAGATGGATGGATATCTCCAGTGTGTAGTATGCTGTGTGGAGACACTCGTATTTTTGGTTATGGATGCCTGATTGGTTGTAAAGCAAAGAGGAGAGAAAAGATCAACTTGAGCCACCATGATGCTGATATATCTCTTTCGGGTCTCCTAAACAGACTTCCAAGACAGTGGCCTATACAAAGTGAGTGGCCTTCATATGAATGTCTATGTGACTGGGTGCACACAGACACATGTAAGCAGACGTATTCAAGGTAAAGCCAAAACCATGAACAGTGGGAAACCAGGAAGAGTGATGTTGAATACAGGGGAAAGACTAAGATAGTATTCTTAGTTTTTATTTTTTTAATGTTTATTTATCTTGAGAGAGAGAGAGAGAGAGAGAGAGAGAGAGAGAGGAAGAGACAGAGAGAGAGGGAGCTCATGCAGACAAGAGTGAGGAAGGGGCAGAGAGAGAGGAGAGAAAGAATCCCACCTGGGCTCCATGGCCTCAGCACAGAGCCCGACCAGAGCTCAAACTCACCAGTCGTGAGATCATGACCTGAGCCAAAATGAGGAGTCAGACATTTCACCAACTGAGCCAAGCCCCCGTCTTAGTTTCTACTTTATAAATGTTCATTTTATTTGATTTTTATAATAAGCTGGCATTTTTATAATTCATATATAAATTAAAACATATGGTAAATAAAACAACATTTCAAAGAAGAAATAAAAATATTTGCTTCAATATGTGTATGCAGCACCTGACTAAAGAAAGACTCAGCACAGACTGCTCTCTGTATTCTCAGGATACCCAGGCACCCCTCCTGGCAACAGCCCAAGTAAGAGGACAGACAGTTCTGAAGCCAGATTGGAGCCTCTGGCTCTACTGTCATCCTGGGAGGGGTCTAGGACTTCACACTGCTGAGCTTGACTTCAGAACTCGGAGGGACAGGGCTTTGTTATGATCCACTTAAAAAGGAATTACAGGAGCTACTAATGCACATTTTTTAGAATGATGTGGTAAGCCTGGGTCAAAGGGAGCAGTGGTGTACCTAATATTCGGCTTTTTTTCCTATCCCCAGCAGAATCTTACTTTTGTAGAGACTGTACTGTGGCTACATTCTGTAAATGACCCATATATCCAGAGAAAATCTTGCCAAGACAGTTGCACTGGAGTTACCTCTAAGCAGCCACCTCATTTCTGTTTGGTTTTGTGTCCTTGAATAAATATGTAACAGCAAAATGTAACTCATCTCCTCCAGAGACTCCCTAACTCTCCTGTAGTTAGGCATTTGTGCTGTAACTGTTGCAGAGACATTTGGGAACTTATTCACAAATTTTCCATTCTTTGCCATTCATAGTAACAAGGTCATCTCTTCATTAATTCCCAAATGGTTATTTCATAGTGCCTTTCTAAAAGTCTAATTAGGATTTTGATAAATTGTTATTAGTTTTCTTTTATTATAGCATGACATCAATGTATTCATAACATGACTCAGAGCATGAATCCAAAGGAGAATCTTAGACATAATCATTATCAAAAGCATATTAAAAACAGAGAAATGTCTGCATGCAGTGAAGGAATATTATACTACATACTACGGCAATTTACTGATACAAAAAGAATGTATTAAGTACACAGACACATCTTCTCTAGTTGTTACTGATGCCAGTGTCACCTCTTACCACTTTTCTCACTGAATCCAAAGAATTATTCTGAGATCTTATCTTAGTTCACTCTTCTTTAGTTTTTAAGATTCCTAACTACTTCTTTTCTTCTTGAAACTCTTGTATCTTCTGGCCTCAATCAACTTATACTTCCTTGGCCCTCCTCTTAAACCTCTAACTACTGCTTCATATTCCCTTTTATGGGATTTTCTTCCCAATTTTAATTAATTAGTCCACTCATTAAATCAGCTAAATTTATTGAAAATGAATTATTGATCAATGAATCCATGCCTTTCAAATCTGTAAATTCAGCCCCAGTGTTTCTCCTGACATATAGTTATTCCCTCATAACCTACTGGTCTGAACAGTTTCACATGGGCATTCTTTGTCATTCTTTCTGTCCTTCGGCCCATCTGTTTATCTTTTATATGTACATCATCTACTCTTAGATGCTAATGGTAAACAAAATGGGACAAAGACCTTGCCCTCATCATATTTGGAATACATATGAAGATACAGGCAATAACAAGGTAAGTAAATTTTTAATAGCTTTGGATGGTGATAAATGCCCTAAAGAAACAATAGGTGTAAGATATTAGATAATTGTGAAAGTATGGTTATTTTACATAGTGTGATACAGAAAGACCCTTAAAAGATGGCATTTATTTTAGACTAGAATGAAGTACTGGAGTGGGGAAATCAAAAGGCTAAGAAAAGAGTGTTCCAAATCAAATGCGCTTTCTTTTTCACACAACGGAAAGAATGTCAGTGCAACCAGAACGGAGTGTGCTAAGGTGAAAGTTACAAGATATATCACAGAGCAAATACCACCGAGATAAGCAGGGGTCATGCCTCATGTGCAAGAATTTGCATCTCATTCTAATAAGATGGAAAGACACTGGAGGTTTTTAGCCTAGAGTTGATATTATCTAATTTACATTTCTGTAAGTATTCTGGTGGCTAAAGAGCATATTTTTTAAAAGGTTAGAGTAGAAAAGAAAACAATTAGGAATCTTTAGTCACCTATTTAAATTCTCTAAAGACTCATTATTGAAGCACAGCTAAGAGATGATAATGGTGGGCCATGATAGTGGGAGAGCCTTGAAAGTAGTCCTACTTAGGACAGAACTGACAGGATTTGCTCATGGACTGGAAATGAAAGGATTGTGAAAAGAGAATAATATTCAAGATCGCTTCTTGGTTTTGTCATGAGTAACTGAATGAATTGTTGTGTTGTTTACTGAGCTGAAGGGAGGGACAGACAGATTTGAGATTAAGTAGAGAAGATTAAGATTTATATTTTAGATCTCTATGTTTGAGATGACTTTGACACTTCCAGATAGGAATATCACTTAGGCAACTGGATAAATGAATCTGGAGCAGAAGGGAAAGGTCTAATATGAATATATTAATTTGGAAGTCATCAGCATATAGATGACATTTAAAAAACAGTATTGGATATGATCATCCAGGAAATAATGTAAATATGGAAGAGAAGGGCCTGAATACTGATTCTTAGGGAATGCCAACATTTGGAGACTGGGAAGGTGAAGAGGAACAAGCAAAGGAGACTAAGAAGGCATTGCCAGTAAGGTATTAAAACAATTTTAAAAGGACAGAAAAAAAAAAATCCCAGGATATATTTCCTGGGATATATGTTACAGAATATATATGTTACACAAACCTCCCCACACATGATGAGTGAAGCCACCAAATACAATATTTTAAAATTTATTGTAAGATATAGTGGAACTTGTGGAAACATAAAGGCATTCCAAGAAATCTAGATTTGATAAGAAAAGTTAAATTCATAGTAACCTCCTTCAGTGTATACATCAACGGTACATCTTTTAAGTGCTTAGGAAAGGACAGGACAAAACACCTGGGATCAGAAGTATGAAAAAATGCCTGAGGTGTAATACCAATAGTAGGTAAAGTACAAAAACCTGCATCTCACTGTAAGGAAAAGCATAGTAGACATTTGTGCCTGCCTGTTTTGGCTCTACACAGAAAAAAAAAAAAAATTTAAGTGATAAGTAATTGGATTGGTTCTCTCAACTTTCAGTTCATCCCCTTGGTATTGGAGAGGTTGGAAAGCTAAAATCTATATTTTTAGGCTACCCTGCAGCCATAGTCAAAGTGTCAATTCATACAAGTTTAGAAGGCAGAAATTAAACTGGAGCCTTTTCCTGTGTCAGACAAAATTATCGCACAAGTTCCAGGAGACACAAGAATCTGCAGCAGCTGGAGTCCATGTTTAAATACGTAGGAACCACCTTCTTCAAGACAAGGCAGCTGCAGTAACCATAATGGTGGTAGCAGTAAAAGTATATTCAGGACTTTGGTATGGTAGCTATGATTGTGTGATTTTGAAATCCACATCTAGGCATGTTTCCTGATTTCCATGGCTTTGGCTCTTTCAATCATGTTTTTTAAGCACTTAATTCCATGAAGAATATTCTTTTTTTTTTTATGAATTTTTTTAAATTTATTTTTTATTTTTTAATATATGAAATTTACTGTCAAATTGATTTCCATACAACACCCAGTGCTCAACCCAAAAGGTGCCCTCCTCAATACCCATCACCCACCCTGCCCTCCCTCCCACCCCCCATCAACCCTCAGTTTGTTCTCAGTTTTTAACAGTCTCTTATGCTTTGGCTCTCTCCCACTCTAACCTCTTTTTTTTTTTTTTTCCTTCCCCTCCCCCATGGGTTTCTGTTACGTTTCTCAGGATCCACATAAGAGTGAAACCATATGGTATCTGTCTTTCTCTGTATGGCTTATTTCACTTAGCATCACACTCTCCAGTTCCATCCACGTTGCTACAAAAGGCCAGATTTCATTCTTTCTCATTGCCACGTAGTATTCCATTGTGTATATAAACCACAATTTCTTTATCCATTCATCAGGTGATGGACATTTAGGCTCTTTCCATAATTTGGCTATTGTTGAGAGTGCTGCTATAAACATTGGGGTACAAGTGCCCCTATGCATCAGTACTCCTGTATCCCTTGGATAAATTCCTAGCAGTGCTATTGCTGGGTCATAGGGTAGGTCTATTTTTAATTTTCTGAGGAACCTCCACACTGCTTTCCAGAGTGGCTCCACCAGTTTGCATTCCCACCAACAGTGCAAGAGGGTTCCCGTTTCTCCACATCCTCGCCAGCATCTATAGTCTCCTGATTTGTTCATTTTGGCCACTCTGACTGGCGTGAGGTGGTATCTGAGTGTGGTTTTGATTTGTATTTCCCTGATAAGGGGCGACGTTGAACATCTTTTCATGTGCCTGTTGGCCATCCGGATGTCTTCTTTAGAGAAGTGTCTATTCATGTTTTCTGCCCATTTCTTCACTGGGTTATTTGTTTTTCGGGTGTGGAGTTTGATGAGCTCTTTATAGATTTTGGATACTAGCCCTTTGTCCGATGTGTCATTTGCAAATATCTTTTCCCATTCCGTTGGTTGCCTTTTAGTTTTGTTGGTTGTTTCCTTTGCTGTGCAGAAGCTTTTTATCTTCATAAGGTCCCAGTAATTCACTTTTGCTTTTAATTCCCTTGCCTTTGGGGATGTGCCGAGTAAGAGATTGCTACGGCTGAGGTCAGAGAGGTCTTTTCCTGCTTTCTCCTCTAAGGTTTTGATGGTTTCCTGTCTCACATTCAGGTCCTTTATCCATTTTGAGTTTATTTTTGTGAATGGTGTGAGAAAGTGGTCTAGTTTCAACCTTCTGCATGTTGCTGTCCAGTTCTCCCAGCACCATTTGTTAAAGAGACTGTCTTTTTTCCATTGGATGTTCTTTCCTGCTTTGTTAAAGATGAGTTGGCCATACGTTTGTGGGTCTAGTTCTGGGGTTTCTATTCTATTCCATTGGTCTATGTGTCTGTTGTTATGCCAATACCATGCTGTCTTGATGATGACAGCTTTGTAGTAGAGGCTAAAGTCTGGGATTGTGATGCCTCCTGCTTTGGTCTTCTTATGAAGAATATTCTTATATGCTGGAAATAGACACAGTGTTTTCTGTTTCTTCCAACAATCCTGACTTTTAAAATGTACCTTAAAAATTCCTGTAAGTCTACATTCCCTCTGTTCTGAAGCTGGACTTCATGCTATCTCTATGCATTAAAAAAATCCAAAACAGGGGCACCTGGGTGGCTCAGTTAGTTGAGCGTCCAACTACAGCTCAGGTCATGATCACACAGTGCGTGGGTTCGAGCCCTGCATCAGGCTCTGTGCTGACTGCTTGCTCAGAGCCTGGAGCCTGGTTCAGATTCTGTGTCTCCTTCTCTCTCTGCCCCTCCCAACTCATGCTTTGCTTCACTCTGTTCCTCAAAACTAAATAAATGTAAAAAAAAAATCCAGAACAGTTTAAATGTTTCAGTTTATAATGACCGCCTCAAGTGACTAACAGAAACAAACAAAATTGATGCTTGGGAATCCACTTTAATTTAGTCCTTAAATAAATTCAGAAAAATATCTAAAGTGTTCACATTCAAAACTCTCTAAACAAACAAGGAAATAAAAGACTAGGAGTGAGAGCCAGCAAAAAACAAAAATAAACAAAAGATTCCACTATCAAAATAAGAAAGAATGCTATTATTGGTGTTATCAGATACAGACCATCTAATGAGCCTATTTAAGATATTTAAAAAGAGACATAAGAAAACTGAAGTATAACTAAAGAACAGAGTATTATCAAAATTTGTCAGACAGATTTGATACAAAAGATAGAACTTTAAGAAATGAAAAATGTTATAACTAGAAACTATAGTTTAAATAGAATAATGAATAGAAAGTTAACAATAGAGTTAATCAACTGCATTGTAAAACTAATGAAATTACCTAGGAAAGAAGAAAAGATAAGAAATGAAAAATATAAAAGAGAGGTTAAGAGATACGTAGGATAGAATGATTAGTCTAATAGAATAATTGGATTTCCAGAATGAGATAATTGAGTTTGAAGCAATATTAAATAGTTGTGAAATTTTAGAATTGATGGGAGACACAAATCTCAAGAATAAAAAATGCCAATGAATTCCAAGTAGGATAAAATAATCCACACTTATAAATATCATGGTTGAATTTCAAAACACCAAAACAAAGAGATTTAAACAGTAACTGTTAAAGCCAAAAATAGTAAAATGGTATCTTCGATGTGCAAACAACATATTATTCAATTAAGAATTCTATAGAAAGTTAAAATATTTTGCAAAAACAAATATAAAATAAATACAATTCAGATATCAATGATTGCGAAGGCTTATTAACACAGATCCTCACCAAAGATGCTTTTTTTTGGGGGGGGGAGGGACTACTTATTTTTGAGAGAGAGAGAGAGAGAGAGAGAGAGAGAGAGAGCGCATGCATGAGCAGGGGATGGGCAGAGAAAGACAGAGAATCCCAAGCAGGTTCTGTGCTGTTAGCATAGAGCCCAATGTGGGGTTTGATCCCTGTGAGATTGTGAGATTGTGGCCTGAACTGAAACCAAGAGTCAAAGGTTTAACCGACTGAGCCACCCAGGTGCCTCAGGAACTTTTAAATATTACTAAATACTATATTATCTTTAAATAGTTTAGGAATAATATATATATATATATATATATATATATATATATATATATATATATATATAAATAATTGACCCAGAAAATTCAGGAAGAATGATTATTTAATTTAAAATATTAATACTAGATACATCTAAGCAAACTATTGATTATAAATAAATAAATTAATGTTTTACTTGTTGAGTACAAATTAAAATAAAATTAAACCACTGTATAAAAATAGCTTATAAGTAATGAAGAGACAATGGGAATTAAAACAGTCTAAGGTCCTGGCATTATTTGAGAAGAAGGGAAAAATGTTTACTATGGAACTAAATGAAACACAAGTGAAATTTCTAGACTAAGTTTTAAAAGCATAGGAAGTATCAGTCACTTCCAAAAACCCAATGGAAGAAAGAAATTTGGAATGAAGGAAATGAAAATCCAGACACTGCAGTATCTCAGAAGTTAATTAAAGAAAGTACATCAGAGAAAAAAAATTGCAACAGTGTGAGGTAAGAAGAGATTAGACTAGTTTTATTTTATTTTTATTTTTTTTTTAACGTTTATTTATTTTTGAGACAGATAGAGACAAAGCATGAAAGGGGAGGGGCAGAGAGAGAGGGAGACACAGAATCTGAAACAGGCTCCAGGCTCTGAGCCATCAGCACAGAGCCTGACGCGGGGCTCGAACTCACGGACCGTGAGATCATGACCTGAGCTGAAGTCGGACACTTAACCAACCAAGCCACCCAGGCGCCCCTACACTAGTTTTAAAAGACTTCATTATTGGCAATCTTTCAAAAAATAGAACTGAATCTAGAATGATACATGTAATCAAGTGTATTTTTAACATGTTTTATTTTTACAGCAATCACATTAAACACTGCATGTCCACAATTGTACACATCCTTGTCCCTAAAAATGCTATTTCCATAAAGTTTTTTTCATTGAATAACTAGCTGCTAACTAGTTTCCAACATAGCTTGAAAGCAGAGGCCTTGGTAAAATATTTTGACTCAACTTGTATATATATATCAGGCTGTTTGTGATACTTAGGGAAATGCATGCTAACGTAGTTAAGTCCTTCAACTTTACCAACTAGAAATAGCCATTTGCCGTAGACTGTGTGATGGGCAGTCTTGACCACCCAATTTTGGGAATAGTTCTTTCAGGGGCTGGAAATTCTGTAGGATGATGGGCCTTACTGGATGTCCTTCATTGTGGATTGAGTCAGCTGAAGAAAACTGCTTCTTTCCTGGGAGAACTATGTTCAATTATGGATCACAGCAAGGATAGAAAGGTCATACCAGCTTCCCCAACTTGGGAAGTCTACCTTGGGATTGTTTGGGGGAAGCTTCACTTCTCCTATAAAATCATGTTTCATTCCCATAGGTGTAGATCAAAAGAGACCTTTGCAACAAATCTCCTGAATGTTAATATATGTCTCAGAGTTTGCTTCCATGGAAATCTATTCTGGAATGCTATTGAAATATTGAAGATGTATTCTTTTAAACTGTATGAGATTCAAGATAATATTAATGAAATAATCTATCATAAATTTTCATGATCTTAGAAATAACATTGAGTCCATTTGATTGTTTGACTTTTTAATATTCCCAATCACCTTTTTCCCTCCAAAGAGAGTAATATACAATTTAGGTGGGGTTTAATTCAGTTCTTCCTTTTATATTAGGAAGGAAGGAAGGAAGGAAGGGAGGGAGGGAGGGAGGGAGGGAGGAGAAAAGGGAGGGAAGAATTCCAAACTCTTGCATAGCTGTGTATAGTTGTTAGACTTTCATAAATTCCAAAATCCTTACTAGTGGGCCTCAAAATTGGCTGCACCCCAATATCATCTATGGAGTAAAAATATACAGATGTTATTACATATTCAAGAATTTCTGATTTAGGTATCCTGAAGTGCTGTTCTGGTGTCCAGTTTTTTAGAGTTTACATGGATTGAAATTCTCACAAACATTGAAAATAATTTCCTGACAGTATTTTAGATATTTACCAGCTCTCTGACTTTATCTATTATGATCTTCCAACATAATCTTGTCTATCTTCTCATATGCAATTGCTAACAACTCTTTTTTCTTGCCAGTAGTCCTCAATGCCATGATGACCTTTACACTCCTTATTCTCCACTTACTATTTCATATTTCTTATTCCAATTGTCTTTTTCTAACACCTGGTTCTAAGTGTTCTTCAAAAGTCTTTCTTTCACTTTATTTCATGCAAATTATTTCTTCAGATTCTTGTAGCACCAAAGTTCATTTAATGTACTTACTTATAGGCAGTTATTTATATTGGTTTTCATTGTTGTAACAAATTGCTACATACTTAGCAGCTTAAAACACTATCTGTTATCTCACAGCTCTGTAGGTCAGAAGCCTAGATAGACTTGACTGGTTTCTCTGCTTAGGGTCTTACAAAACCAAAATTAAGGTATTAGGCAGGCTGGATTCTTACCTAGGGTTCTGAGAAATAATCAATTTCTAAGTTCATTCAGGAAGATTGACATAATTCTGTTATTTGCAGTTATTGGACCGAAATCACATTTTTCTAGACGGCTAAAAGCTAAGGTTGGCTCTGACTCTCCTAGAGGCTGTTCCCAGCTTTTTTCTATGTAAGACAAAAGTCTCTCTTGCCCTGAATCCTTCTCATGGCTTCAAGTCTAACTTCCTTTTCTGCTACTAGTCATAGAAAACTCCCTGCATTAAAAGGGTTCATGTAATAGGTCAAGTCCACCCGGATAATCATCCTATCTTAAGGTCATATGATTAGTAACCTTAATTGCATTTTCAAAATCCTTTTTGCCATGTATGTAATATATTTATGGGAATAAAACCAGGGGGTGAATATCACAGAGGCCATGTTAGAATACTCTCTATCACAGCAGTTTTTGACATTTCTTTTAATATTTCAAATGTGCCCAAATGAGTTCCCCAGCTAAATTATTATTGACAGAGACAGAGGTCTCTTCTATGAAATAAATACTGTAGTAGATTTTAAAATAATTATTTAAATTCAGGTTAGTTAATATACAGTGTAGTATTGGTTTCAGGAGTAGAACCCAGTGATTCATCACTTACATATAACAGCCAGTGCTCATCCCAACAAGTGCCCTCCTTAACGCCCATCGCCCACTTAGCCCACCCCTCCACCCACCTCCCCTTCAGCAACCCTGTTTTTGTTCTCTGTATTTAAGAGTCTCTTATAGTTTTCCTCCCTCTCTCTTTTTATCTTATTTTTCCTTCCATTCCCCTATGTTCATCTGTTGTTTTTCTTAAATTCCACATGAGTGAAATCATATGATACTTATCTTTCTCTGAATGACTTATTCCACTCAGCATAATACACTCTACTTCCATTCACATTGTTGCAAGTGGCAAGATTTCATTCTTTTTGATTGTCAAGTAATATATTTGATTGTCAAGTATACACACACACACACACACACACACACCCCACATCTTCTTTATCCATTCGTCAGTCGATGGACATTTGGGATCCTTCCATTTTGGCTATTGATGATAGAGCCACTATAAACATTGGGGTGCATGTGGCCCTTTGAACCAGAAATTTTGTATCCTTTGGGTAAACACCTAGTAGTGCAGTTGCTGGTCATAGGCTATTTCTATTTTTAATTTTTTGAGGAACCTCCATACTGTTTTCCAGAGTGGCTGCACCAGTTGCATTCCTACCAACAATGCAAAAGAGATCCTCTTTTTCCACATCCTCGCCAACATCTGTTGTTGCCTGAGTTGTTAATTTTAGCCATTCTGACTGGTGTGAGGTCATATCTCATTGTGGTTTTAATTTGTATTTCCCTGATGATGAGTGATGGTGAGCAGTTTTTCATGTGTCAGTTGGCCATCTGGATGTCTTCTTGCAAAGGGTTTATGTATTTTGCCCATTTATTCACTGGATTATTTGTTTTTTGGGTGCTGAGTTTGATAAATTCATTATAGATTTTGGATATGAACCCTTTATCTGATGTCATTTGCAAATATCTTCTCTCATTCTGTCGGTTGCTTTTTAGTTTTATTGATTGTTTTCCCTGCTGTGCAGAAGCTTTTTATCTTGATGAGGTCCCAACAGTTAATTTTTGCTTTTGTTTCCCTTGTACCCTGAGATATGTCTAGTAAGAAATTGCTGCAGCAGAAGTCAAAGGGGTTGTTGCTTGGTTTTTCCTCTAGGATCTTTCAAATTAACTGTCTTACAGTTAGGACTTTCATCCATTTTAATTTATTTTTGTCTTGGTGTAAGAAAGGGGTCCAGGTTCATTCTTCTGCATGTCGCTGTCCAGTTTTCCCAACACCATTTGCTGAAGAGACTGTCTTTATTCTATTGTCTATTCCTTCCTGTTTTGTCAAAGTTAGTTGACCATACTAATGGTCATTGGACCCATTTGTGGGTCCAATTCTGGGTTTTCTGTTCTGTTTCATTGATCTATGTGTCTGTTTTTATGCCAGTACCATACTGTCTTGATGATTACAGCTTTGTAATATATCTTGAAGTCCGGGATTGTGATGCCTCCAGCTTTGGTTTTCTTTCTCAGGATTGCTTTGGCAATTTGGGGTCTTTTTTGGTTCCATACAAATTCTAGGATTGTTACTATCTCTGTGAAGAATGCTGGTGTTATTTTGATTTGGATAGTATTTGATGTGTAGATTGCTTTGTGTAGTATAGACACAGTAGTAGTTTTTAATATGTCCACGAACAAATTCTTATCTACTTAATTACTTATTAATTTATTTAAAAAACATATTTGGGGCACCTGGGTGGCTCAGTTGGTTAAGCGTCCAACTTTTGGTTTTGGCTCAGGTCATGATCTCACGGTTTGTGAGTTCAAGCCCCATGTGGGGGCTCTGCACTGACAGCGTGGAGCCTGCTTGGAATTTTCTATTTCTCCCTCTCTCTCTGCCCCTCCCCCGCTTGTGCGCGCTCTCTCTCTCTCTCTCTCTGTCTCAAAATAAATCAATAAACTTAAAAAATGTATATATAGAGAGTGTTTAGGGTCAACAACATCTGGGTTGAATACCTAAATACACAATTTTACTTTTATATCAGGGAGGGGGATGAATGCTAGGTGATAAAAAAAAAATTAATGAATTAGTTAACATACAGTAATTAAAATCAAATAAATTAATTTTAATTCATTAATTTTCTTTTAACTAGCATTCAACCCCACTCCTTGAGACCACCCATGTTATTTTGGAGGGGGGAATCTGGTGGTAGCCAGAGCCAACTCATTTCAACACAAGAGTATATTATTAGCATCTCTACCCAACTCTGAATGCTCTCTTATTCGTTGCTTCAAATTATTCCTCATATTTGGAGTATTTATACCATGGAAATCTGTAAATGCTAAAAGCAAAAAAACAAAGGACATTTTTTTTCTTTCTAGAAAGCCAATTGTTGAGTATTTGCCAGCACATCACTCCAAATAACCTTTGTCTCTCTATTACATCTCACTTGTTGGAAGTGTGAATGCAGGTGGCTGCTGCTGGATATGGGAGCCTCTCATACCATGACCCCAAACACCCCTCATCCTCACCAGCTCTGACATGAGCAGAAAGACAACTGTGGCTTAGCCTGGCCAACTGAATGCTGCCGTAGGACTTGGGACTCTTGGATGAGAAATACAAAGATTGAAAGAATGGTTGAAACATTGTATATGTGCTCTTTAAACAGGTGAGCTCTATGCTGTGTGAATTATATCTCCATAAAGCTGTTACAGAAAGATTCTACATGATTACTCCTGTCATTCCTGCATCTCAGCCTTCAAGAGCTGTTATGTTCCTTTTTGCCTCCAAGCTTAATTCTTCAGACTCCCACTAAGGGGTCTGGCATGAACCCAGCAAATTACTTTTTGCTTAAAGTAGAAAAATTCTTTTTCTTTTCACATGCAAGTTAGAAACTATAGCATATGTAACATTAATTGTAAGTCCATATTAATTACAATGTAAGAAGGTTGCTTGTTTGAAAGTGACTTATTTTCAACATAGTCTAACATTAATTCATAAACTGTCAGCATATATTAATTATCTGTAGTTCTTCCAATAATTTATTTTTGCAAGGTTGTGCTCATTATGTTTCTTCCCATATCAACAGGTAATTTAAAACATGATACTAGCTGAATTTTCTGAAAGCTGATTCCTGATGGTGACATAGTATATGCTTTCCCTTGCTGAAAGAAAGAAAGAAAGAAAGAAAGAAAGAAAGAAAGAAAGGAAGGAAGGAAGGAAGGAAGGAAGGAAGGAAGGAAGGAAGAGTCACACATTTTGCTATTTGGTTCACTGGAGTCATCAGGAGGTTTAGAAGGTTTAGGAAAAAATAAGCACATAGGCTATGAAATCATGTGAAATTATAAATCACATTTTTTCCATTAAACTTGATGTTGCCCAGACTGAGATTAGATGTTCTTTGCCAACTGCTCTAAGAAAGTAGTAACAGCTTGAGAAATGATATAGAGAATTCATTTTTTAGAAGAAAAAAAAATTGACCTTGTGTAGAAAATTTAAAATAAAGTTTTGAATTCCCATTCTTCCAATAGTCTAGATATATATATTTGTTTACTAAGAGATAATTGTGCACTTGACATCCATGTGGGAAATAGACATGTAACTACTCACTACTTGAGAGAGAATAAGAGAAGGTGATTGTCACACTAACAGTAAATGTCACCCAGAGGGTGTACTCCCTGTATGAAAAGGTGACTCACAGAAAGCATAATTCTGCTCACTCACAAAGAAAACAAATGGAATGGGATACAGAACATGTAGAAATTTCTATTCTTCAACTGAAATGATTTAAAAATGACAATAGGAAATGAAATACAGCTTTGCAGTTTGGGAATAAATTCCTGAAAGAAAATCTGTTTAATGCACAAAACAATTTCTCCAAATTTCAGTATTATTAGAACTGGGGCAGACAATTCAAATTGTATATGGCACAAAATCATAACATTCTCTTCTGTAAGCTGTCCCTTGCCTATTTGTTTTTTAAACAGCTGTCGACTTGTTCTGTCTCATCAATTCTGGTACTTCAGGATTAATTCTCACCATTATCAGTGGCAGAACATGATGGTACAATAAGCCAAAATGACTAAACACATTGTAAGAAAAAAAAAAACTGAGGAGAATAAAAGAGAATTTCTATATAAAAGCTAATCCCTTATGAACAGCATATTTCGAAACTGTCTGCAGGTAATTACATTCAGGTAACCCGATCTGAAAATGCCAAGTTCACACAATGGTTCATTTAATTCCATCTGGTGTACAATAATACATTCCTTAATGGACACATTGATTTAAAAAGAAAAAAAAAAGCCCACAGATATCACAAGCCCACATTCTCTTGGTAATTACAAAATATAGCATCAAAAGTTACAATCTCAAAAATGATCTTGCAGTGCTTGATCTATACAAAAGGAAATTAAGAGAATGGATTTGGTCTTCTCGTTACCAAAATCCCTCTTTAGTTATAATCTATTTTCTTAATAAGAAATATATAGTTAATCTGAAGAATTGGGTCAGGACTTCTGATATCTACAGATGAAAAAATAAACTGATTTAGAATATATAAGACTTCAAAAGTATCCAAAGGTATTTTTAAGAGAGATGTTTAACTCTTGGAATAGAGCCATTTGCTCCGGATTGGAATGGCACAAAATCAGTGTGTGTGCTTCTCACAGCCTTTGACGCTCTCCTTTAGGTCATTAAGATGGCCCAAGAAATTGGCTTTGTAGAAGAAAACATGTGATGATGGTTCAAAGCATGTAATGAACGACTTGAGGGAGAAAGACCTGTATTTGGCCTTTTAAGAAATATGAACTGTGCCTTTCAATGCCTTCTCCATCAGAGCTCTGATCTTGATGCCCACTCAAACCCTCCTTTTCTTAATTTTTCCTCTTTTACAGAAAGGAACAGAGTAAATGCACCTCCCCTGTGTGTGAATTTTTTTCCCATTAGTGGATCTATGTATTTCCAAACTTCCTGATAAATTGATGAAAACAAAAGGCTTTTTCCAAGAACTTACTGAAAGGCAACAAGCTGAGTTAGCCCTGTTAAAACTATAAAAAGAGAATGGCTTTTTCTTTCTGTTTCCCCTCCTCTGTTAGTGGTTCCCTGCTCCCCCATCATGTCTAGACCACCGTCACAAACTAAAGACCCACCTAATCCTATTCCCTTTCTTCTGGATGCGTCCTGGAATAGCCAGCTTCTTTCCTTTGCCCTGCTACATGCTAGGAGCAAACTTTCTTTTCAAGTCTCCTCATCAAAAAGTAGGTTTTTAGCTTGATTCTGTCATATCTCTGATAACTTAAATATGTTTAGGTAATTTTATAAACTCAATATATAAATAGTTATTAGTGAATATGCAGACAAGTTATTTTATGGCAGTTATCAAAATGCATTCCTTTAAGGACCTCTTGGTGTCAGCGCCTGAACCAAAGAGGGGCTCTGTTAGTAGGAGATTAAGGTACTAAGTGAATTACTTTTAAAATCTCATATAGGAGAGTATGAATCTAGTGCCTTTTAGGATAATGAGAAAAGATGGTTTATGGTTTCAGTAATTCATTCATTCATTCAATAAATATCTATTAAGTGCCCATAATGGGTCAGGCCCATTTCTTAGCATTTGGGATACAACAATGGACATAATAGATAAAGATTCCTACTCCTAGAGATAAATGAGATGAGGAAGTACATCATGCAGTGAATGACACAGACAATGAGCAATAAACATAATAAATACAGAAATTTTGTGTTAGATAGTGAAAAGTGCTATGAAAAAAATACAAAAACAAGGGAATGGGGGAATGGGGTGGAAATTAGTTGTAGTATTCAGTAAGGTAATTAGAGCAAATTACATTAGAAGAGAAACTTTAAGGAAACACTAAAAGAGGTAACAGAGTTAGCCAAGCGATTCCATGGAGGAAGAATTCAGGCAAAGGCCTTTAGATGAGATTGCAAATGGAGTGTTCCAACAAACAGCAAGGCAGCCTATGCCTGCAGTGGAGTGACCCAGGGAAAGAAGAAAACCAGAGAAAATGTGACGGGGAGAGGCAGAATGGAGTCTTATGATGGTGGATCTTACAGGGCACTGTAAGGACCACAGGCTTTGATTTTTGCACAGTAGCTCCAAGACATATTACTGGCTGGCAGGCCAGTGGGTATCATGTTCTGGGACAGGGAGCCTTTTTGACACAATAGACATTTAAGTGTGGGGCTGATCTTGCATAGTGTGTGCATCCAGTCAAATGACTGCTACCATCACAGCTTAATCAACTCCTTCTCATGGGAATTCTAAACCAACCCACTTGCTAAAATTTCAAGTAACTCAATCTGTTTTGGTTTAAAGATTCCTTCTGTCTTTGCATAAAAGCTTTGGGGATATTTAGTAACATCTCATAAGTGATTATCATATTACTCTAAAAATATGCTGCTTCTCTGTAAATTTAATGTTCAATGCCTACTCCATGCTAATACTTAGTATAAAACAATATTTGAGTCAGAGTTCATCCTAAGAATGGAAATCTGAATGTTTGTTCTGTGCTAGAAAGGCCCTTGTATTTTTCCTCTTGTTATTAAAGGGGTAAGCTGCACACAGTAAGAAAGATTTAGAGCAGCTGGTAACAATGAACTATATCCTCTCCTTTAGAGCCTAGAAGACACTAAGGTAAGTATCCTTGTGGATATATAGAAAAGATATACTTCATCATTTCAGCTGGCATTATTCCAGGGAGTTTTGTTCTGTGGCATACTGCTGTGAGGAGGGAATGGCGATTATTACTTCAAGCCTTTCGTCTGCAGAAGGACCCATTCAAAGCATGACTGCTAAAGGAGAAAAGAGTCACAGCTCTAGAGTGACAGCTTTCTCTGCTCCATTATGTCCTTTTTGAAGACTGCATAGCTCAGAATCTGCAGAACATAAGGCATTGCAAGTAACGTCAATATCTCTTTTCCCATTTGCCTGTTTCCAAATGGCCCTACATGAAAAAACAGGGGGATATAGCTGATGGAGAAATATGATTTTAAGATAAAAATCTTACTTTTTCTCAATAATTAATAAACCACAGTGTATCTTAGTAGCTAACATAAGTTCATTTCCTGCTGCAATTTTTTTTTAGATTTTAAGCTACAAAATAAGCTTTCATAACTACAATTAAAATTCATATTTAAGCATTTGTCTTCAGTATATATCTTCTTATATGAATTATAGTTATTAATGAAACTTCCATGACTGCCTATACACTTGGGGCTTTAAATGCATATTTAAATATTAACAAAGCTCTGATCAAGATGCAGAAACATGGGTAAGTGAAACTAATGGAAATACTTTGCTCTTGTCTTGTCTTGCTTCTGTATTATATTCATCAAAATTCCAATTAGCAACATGAGAATGCACAGCGACTTCCTACATGTATTCCAGTTCACTTACAACACCTTTGGTTTAAGGAATTTGGGGCAAATAAATATTTTTAGCATTGGAATGAAAGAACATTTAATTTAATAGCAATTTCAGGTGAATTTTAAGAAGTATCCTGCCTCAACAGATTGAAAGTTTATGCCCCCACTCTCAACTTAGGCTTTTATAATTAATTTTTTTAACTGATGCTATTTTTTGTCTTAGCTTTGTACCTGCTAGTTCACTTGATTGTCTCATCATGTTAATGAGCTCTAGGTTGCAGGTTTCATCCATGTATGGAGCCAGCTGTGTCTGGAGGAAATTTGATTCAGAGGCTTCAAAACACAATTCAATCTTTAGTCTAATGCTTGCATTGTAAAGCAATGTAAACTCAGTAACATAAAACTTAAACTGCATTTATGCTAGTGATGCAGTAACAGGGATAGGATGTTTATACACTTCCTGGCATTTCCCTTCAACATGTTGGTCTTCTATGAGACTGTAAGTTCCTTAGGGCCAAGGTCTGTGTCTGCTCTTTGCTAGATGAAATGCATGATGAATAGTTACATGGAAGGAAAGAAGACATAAAGAAAGGATGCATTTACCTTTTCTTATAAGATTATGGAGAATAGTGGCAGAGACTATGTATATTTAAATATATTCAAATCTCTCTCACTTGAAAAATATCAACTTGTCACATTCTTACAATTATCAACTTATCTTTCTCTTGCTCAGCCAAAATTCTTGAAGTACTGTCAATTCTCTATCTACTCATTCCTTTTTTAAACTTTTCTAATCTGTTTTTGCTTCTATAAATTCACCAAAACAGCTCACATTAAAATCAACAATGACTTCAAGTTACTAAGTGGACATTTTGGTGTCCTCATATTACCTGAGCACTCAGCAGCATTGGCTTTGCTGATCACCCTTTCCTTCTTGAAGGACCCACCTGACACTCTATTGTTCATCCTCATGCATTGTTGGCCACTTCCCAATATCCTCTGAATGCTCACCTCCCAATAACTTTCTGTTAAATGTTGACGTTGCTCAATACTCTAATCTAGGCTACTTCTTTTCTTTTCCTGGGTAATCTTGAACAGAACCATCTCCAGATCCTTATTATAATCTATATAATGATTACTCCTAAATTTTATACTACCTTTCAGAGTTCCAACTGTTTATTCAACATCAGCCCTTGGATGTCTCAAAGGCTACCTCTGAGAACTGAGACCGAATGTGTCAAACCATCTTAGTTGTTTGTTTCAGTAAACCTTTACAAAGAAAAGATATAACTGTAATCCCATAACTCCATTGCCTGCTTCAGGAAATCCTTGCAGATCAATTTAGACACAATAGTCTGCTCACTTGAGAAAGTTTACTTATCAAGGCTGACTTCACGAAGTCTGCTCTGTCCAACAATTCTAAACTAGCATGTCATGAATGTTGTCCAATTCCAATAAGTTCTCTGTCTTGAAAAAACAAACAAAAAACCCTACCTTAAACTTATTGATCCCAGACCTCAAAATTAAAAAATATGTCACTTTTGACTTCGCCCTTTTGAGACACTAAGACACTTTCACTGGATCATTTCTTATAGCCGTAAGTTCTAATACATTTAATTTTGCTTTATTAACAGATGGTACAATAATTATTGGGGAATTCAACATCTCCAGCTCAATGTGTCCAAGAGAAACCTGAGGACTTTCCACAAGTATCTGCTCATCTTTTGTTGTTTTCTACTTTAATAAACTCATTAAACCAAAAATGTGTGGGTCACTTCCTTTACTCACTCACCTTTGAATCTACCAAATTGTATTGTTTTAGCTCTCCAGTAAATATTAGTTGAATAAATAAATAAGAGAAAGATGCTAATGCATGCAGTGTCTCATTCCACTCCTTCCAGGGGAGTTCAGGTCTGGAGACCTGGAGAGGTCAGATGGGGAGATGTTAGTGGGGAGTTTTGTGCCCTGGGCAGGTATAAGGATATATATTCTCTGCAGACTATCTATAAACAATTAATAAAAAAGTGCAGGGGCACCTGGGTGGCTCAGCCGGTTAGGCGTCCAACTTCTGCTCAGGTCACGATCTCGCAGTTCGTGAGTTCGAGCCCTACGTCGGGTTCTGTGCTGACAGCTCGGAGCCTGGGGCCTGCTTTAGATTCTGGGTCTCCCTCTCTCTCTGCCCGTCCCCTTCTCACATCTGTCTCTCTCTCAAATATAAAGAAACATTAAATTTTTTTAAAAGTTCAAAGTCTATCCGTTTTATTAACAATGTACCACAACAACTGTATACAGCTTCAATAATAAATACTCTTGCCAGCAATGGGTGCAGTCTATTTCTCCTTCTCACACTTACTGTGCTGTTGTGGAATTTTATCTCAAGGACTTTGTTTACTGAGCCCTTACAGCTGCTATTAGGAAAGCTGCTACCAGGTTGCACTAGGGTGTATTGGTCACATGCCTCCTTTATCAAGTTAGTGCTTCACTCCAGAAGTGATGAACATCTTTCATTCTTCGGAAGAGAAATAGAAAACCATAGGCTTCTCTTTGCATCAGAACTTCCAGTTTCCATCAACCACTCAACAAATACTGACTGAGCACAATTACATGCCAGGCCCTGTTCCAGAAGCTGAGGAAATGATAGGAAACCCAAAGGGAAGCATCTCTGCCTTCTAGGAGCTTACAATCCTGAGGGAGATTCAGACAATAAAAATGATAATATATGTGTGTGCATACACACACACAACACACACACAGATGCATAACACGCATGTTGCTAGATAAAATACATAATATGCTAAAGAGAAAAAAATAATTTAGAGAAGGGGAGAGGAGGTGGATATGTGGGGAGGATTGGACATTTTTATAGGGTGGCTGTTGGTTAAAAATCCATATGTAGCTAAGTAACCACTTATTTATTTTAGGTATTAACTCTCACCCACCTTCAGAAAATTTCTTAAAGTTGTTACAAGACCAAATTTCCTAGAACAAGGAATATTTTGTACTGAGCTATTTTCACTACATCATGCAGTCAGGAAAGCCACTCCAATGCTTACAGTTCTGAGAACAATTTTGGTGAAAGTCTTATATATTATTGGTGATGGCCATTTTGTGCACTTTGTATGAAAGTCTGGTTTTCAGTGGATTTCCCAAAGTATTCACAAAGAACTTAATTCTAGTTTTCTTCTTTTCCTTTCTCATGACTGCCTTTCTCCATCATGTAAATTTATTCAAACCTATTTTTAGACTTTGGTAACACTTTAGCAATGTATGGAAATAGAGACTCTTCCTTGTTTTCATTAAATAAGGAGTGTTGAAACATCCCCCAAAGTCCACTTCCACTGAGTTTACAATTTGTGTAATAAGGAACAGTGGTTTGTTCCTGGAGATGTTTCAATCAGTGAGGATTAACACACGGGGAAAAAAATCTGTTCCATCAAGCCATTAGCTCTTATGGAAATGAATGTAAACTAGGGGAAAAAGGAAAGCATTGATTTAGAGCTGTAATTGGTTCACAAGTCATGCCTGCTACTTCTGGTCACCACAAAACACAGTTCAGGTGAAACAGTGAAGTAGGTTGAAGATGGGCTTTGTCAAAGGACTTGAAATCAGACCCTGTTCTGAAAAGAGGACAGGAGACTTGTGGAGCAGCAGAGTGGCTTCTCTGAGATCAGTGGGAGCACGGAGGGTGAAGAATCCATTTTTGGTGTTATGGCTATTTACGTTATACTCTTTAATTAGTAACTGTGAAATTTAGAAAAAAAAATCTTCAAGGTTTTGCCTCTTAATGGAATAATTATTCTTTGGCTGAACTCAGTCAGATCGCTAGGTTGAATTGTCAACACGGTCTGCATGTGTAATGTGAACAGGACTCACAAAAGTTAAAAGATCAGAAAGTAATTAATACAGTGGGCTCTGTATTGGTGTTTGTAAAGCTAGTTTGAAAAAAAATACAGCTGAAGTAAAAGTGATAGTAAAGTCATACCATATTCCCCTTTCCATATAAATGTTCTTTATCATGTACGTTGTAGAAAAATAAGGAAATGGAACGTATAAAGTGGTTTTAGTCACAAAATGTGAAATACTTGGAATGGAATTACTGACAAAGTGGAAAGTTGAGTATTGTATTTAAGGTAAACTGCATTCTTTCTTTTTCTTTTCTTTCTTTCTTTTTTTCTTTTTCGAGAATCAAGGCTATTAGTTGCAAAGCAGTTCACATTCTTAGATTAAAATCTGAAGCTACTAACTGAACAATTTGCATCAAGACTTTCAGGACCAGAAATCAAATAGGGGCACCTAAGGAGAAGCATAGAAATGTAAGGTAAAGGTCAGTTCAGATAGGGATTGTTTAAATCATCTGTGAAGTGCTGTGAGCTAATATAAGTTCTAAGGTAATTTAGGTCAAATTAGTAAGAAAGGAGGAAAATGGTAAGAAAACATAAACAAGTTAAAGCATTTTGTAGAACACTTGCCAGATAAAAATAGGGGACAATAATTTCACTCATTGTTATTACCATTCACTTTCTTGGAAAATAATGATTTTAATCCTCTTAAACACACACACACACACACACACACACACACACACACACACAGAACACAGGGAGTGACTTCCACTCCCTGCATATGTTTACTTAAGTAAACAATCAAAAAGTTTCATCAATTCTTTCTATTGAGTATATAAGAAACCTATGCTAAATCTGGCATACAAGATGCTTATATTTCAAAAGGAAAACTACTTTCAAAATGGGATGTGGAAATCTTTACACTGACCCAACTCACTGCACACCAGAGGGGCAGTCATAGCCACTGAAATTCTGAGTCCAGAACATACTATATATAAGATAGGCAATTTTAAAGAAACAAATAATATTTAAATGTTAATATATTATGAAAATTTTAAGCATTTATTATACTAACCAAGGAGTCTTTGGTTTGGGAAAAATCTTTTTTTTTAAATTTTTTTTTAACATTTATTCATTTTTGAGACAGAGAGAGACAGAGCATGAATGGGGGAGGGTCAGAGAGAGGGAGACACAGAATCTGAAACAGGCTCCAGGCTCTGAGCTGTCAGCACAGAGCCCGACGCGGGGCTCGAACTCACGGAACACGAGCTCATGACCTGAGCTGAAGTCGGCCGCTTAACCGACTGAGTCACCCAGGCGCCCCTAGTTTGGGAAAAATCTTAAAGGAAAACAAGAAAATGTAAGAAATGAAAAAAGGGAAAAAGTCTTGCCAGCTTGTTTTCAGAATGTTGACTCTATTTAGACCAGTGAACATGAAATATTACATTAATTTGTTTCTGCATATTATTTTTAACAGTAGTAAATCATTCCCCCATCACTAAAAATGTAGCATATATTTTTAAAACAGTGAGTTGAAAGTATATAAAATTATCAGTCAGCTGAAGGCATCCACCACTGATGCAAGACAGCTTCTTCAGAAAGGTTTTATTTCATCACATTCTTTGGTGAAGTTCTCCTTCCTAAAAGCTTGAGAGAAACATCTAGCTGGTAGGCTCTGCAGAGTTTGCACCACAGATTATAATTTTCCTCCAACCTTCTCTTTCTCTCCGGTGAACACATCCCTGACCCTTCCAGTTCACTGTACTTGAGAACTGAAAATCAATCTTCAGTACAGTATGGGAGGATTTATCATACAAACTGTTGAAATGAAAGAAACGAGCAATCTCGAGTTTGAAAAATGTTTCATAGATTAAACGTTTCTTTGTACAACAACCATCATGACTCTGCTTAATCAGAAAGGCCTTTCTCTGTTCCCAATCCCCAGAAAGCACTATTCTTTTGGTAGTCATAACCCATTTTTTTTAAATCTCTGGCTTAGTCTGGGCAATCTCTCTTTCAGATAAAGAACAATTTTTGTTCTGTTGTGCTTTTTAGTTAAGCAACCTAAGAATAGAATATCAGTAAGAAAGATCCACATGCTACTGGCATGTGCATAAGCAAAGAACAGATTTATGTGGACTTCAATTAATTAAGGAGATAGAAATCAAAGCAAAGTTTTAGGGGAAGCAAAGGAAGGATGTATTCTAGTTTGGGGAGATGGAGAATGTGGCCCTTGGAACACCTGAGACTTGAATCATGAGTAGAGAATTGACTTTTGATTTATACATTTGACTCTGGAAGTAACCTTATGGATGGATTAGACGTGTGTTATATCAAAGGTGGATAATTCCATGGGAAAGTTATTAAAATAACACAGGCAAGAGGCCATAAAAGTCTAACACACCACGAGAATTAAATAGGAAATTATGCTGGCCACTCTTGTTTCATCACCTTGGTTAGATCAGTCTTTAGTTGGTCCTCAGATTGAAATTTCCTTCTTACATACATTCTAAACTCCAAAAATTCTTGCAATAATTACTCTCTTTATATTTTTTTCTATCCAAATAATTGTATTATCCCTAAGGAATTTTTCTCATATTCCCACTAGTTAGGTTTAGTGCTTTCTACAAAACCTCTCTCAGCATTGGAAAAACCTCATAAAAGGTTCCCCACTGTAACTTCAGAATCAGCAGCTAAGCCTGTCCCCTCACCCAGAGGTTTCTATCCTGTCTTTGCTAAATTCAGCTCATCTTCCCTTTGACCCACACAAATTAGCATGTAAGCACATTGAAAAAAAAATTGACCTAGAAACTCTGGATATGGATGCTGGCTTCTTTTGAAATCTTTTAAGTATTTAAATTCACTTTCACATGTTAGCACAGTTATGCCCATAAACTCTACAGCTACATTCACACCTTGTTCTTCAGTCACCTCTGGAGAGAAAGGAGCTCTTGTTACAGCCATCATTTCTATAGGTTTTGTCCCAAGACAACCGCCACCCCCCTCCCCCGCCCTTTATATAAAAGAGGCAGATGTGCTGTTCTTTGGAACTATCAGAACTCTATTACTCCCATATTAATCAGTTGCATTAAAGCCCTTAAATAAATTAACTAAAAGTTATTTCTGCATCCACAGTGGTCCATCATAGTATGAATATGACCATTTTATTAAAGCTGTCAAGTACAACATTCAAAGAAAAGCCCATTAGGGCACTATGGTACCACCCTCTTGAAAGCCGTTATTTAAATTGAGCAAACATTCTTTTTGCTAAATTGTTGTTTACATGCACAGCAAACTGTATTCTCTTTGTTCACTAGAATGATACATTTCTACCATAAGACAAACATTCAGCTGTACATGACACCCTCTATGTAGCTTATTTACTGCACTTCTTCTACTATTCAAGGTAAGATATGTATATGTATATACACACACACACACACACGTGTGTGTGTGTGTGTGTGTGTATACACATATATGTGTGTGTGTATGTATATATATATATATATATATATATATATATATATATTTAGAGAGAGAGAGAGAGGGAGAGAGAGAGAGAGAGAGAGAGGGAGGGAGACTATCTGCTACATACAAAGCAATTAGCATGTCGTATTGTTTAGTTACTATTTTCATACCTGTGTCCTGTTTGTTTTCAAACAACATATATTTACTCTAGTTTAATGAAAAGGGCCTCTTTACATTCTGGGTAGTGTGTGATAAAATACATAAAACAATGCCCTTTTGCTGAAACTGTTATTATTTTCTTGATTCTCTTTGCAAAGGCAACATCCTTTTTTTCTTTCTTATTGAACATCAAAGCACTTATCAAAGGCTCTGAAGTGTGACCAAATCTCAATTTTCCCAAAGAGAAGCTATACTTTTCCTAGGGGAAAAAAAGTATCTCTAAGAAAGAGCATGTGTATGTGGTACTATCTTCTCTGTTCCATTAGTATTTTAAATCTCTCTACGCATCATTCTTGTTTCTACAAATTTCCTAATATATTAAATTCCCAGTTAGTATAAAACAGATCACAGGTTTCTCTCTTACAGGCACATTTTAAAACACTCTTTTCAAGGTAGTCTTGATTCAGAAAATGTTTCTAAATTTTATTTTTATTAATAAAGAAACTGAATTTTAGCCTTTGTGAAAATGCAGTAAGTATACACATGTTTGCTTCTATGTAGACCAATATAAATACCAATAATATTAAAAAAATTTCTATTATATCATACTTTATAAAAGTTTTTTTGCAAAATTTAACAACCATTTAGAGGTGACTGAGTATGAATGCAAAATACAAACTTTGAATGAAGGAGAATATAATTCACCCATGAGTATACTTAACTTGAAGTATTATTTTCTAAACTATCAAGTAAAATTAGTAAGACTTAAAAAGCAACATTTGTGTTATAAAAATCTAACACTATTTCAGTTGGCATGGCTTTCTTACTTTCTTAATTCTCTTATAAAGCTAAAAAGAAATAAAAGAAAGTCACAAGATTTCTGAATAATCTAAGTAGTACAAGTAGGTGATTACTGTTAAGTTAAGACAGACGGATGGATGGATAGGTAGACACAGACAGGCACAAGTAGATAGATATTTTTACAGGAAACACAAGTCTGTGAATCAGAGAATGGACCATCTGTTTCTCACATAGCATCTCAGCACTGATTCTACATGGGGGGATAGGAAAAGAGCCTGATGTTACCCTGTGTGTTCATGCAGTGGTGTTGAACCACAGGAGAATTATGAGACTCAGCACTTCCAATGTGGTGGTTGGCACACTGGCCCATCCTACCACCAGACAGAGACCATTACTCTGGAACACAAAGGAATCTTCTCTGGGTAGTAGAGGAGAAGCTCTCTACTTTCACCATGCTGCGGTGTGAACAAATGGCTCTGGGAAAGACAAGTTTGCAAATTTCTCTGGAGCAACACACAAATCTAGCTTTTAGGACACGTTTGCTGTACGATCATTCTTTAATCGAGTTTTGCCAGCTTTTTGTCCAGAAAGCCAAAACCGTGCGGTAACATGAAATATTCATGTAGAATTGTCTCTTGGCAATATTAATAATGAAAATTAGCTTCTATTTAAAATACTGTGTAGTTGGATATATTTTTGGTTTTATCTGGAAATAGGCATAAGTTCAATAAAGTGGTTTATTAAACCACCACTGAAAATGTTATGTTTTTATACTTAAATTTGTAAACATACAGAAGATAAATATATATATTAAGAGTCAAATTACTTGAACGTAAAATTTACCTGTAATTCTCTATTTTTTGAGTTCTCTGTGTGCAATAAAAACTTAACTGTGTAAATGGAAAAAAAATGGACGTTGTATTTGAGTTGCTCCGTTAAAGTTACTTTGCAAATTAGTGATGGAATAGAACCAGAACACAGGATCTTCTGAGGCCCCTGGGTGCTGTATCAATGAGGCCAACGGAACTCTTAGCTATAGTCTGTTCCAAGCAAATAGTATAAAATTCAGGCTTTACTCACTTAACTGCCTACATTGATCTCCTACAGAGAAGACAGTATTACAACTGTTTCAACTGCTTAAGCCCTGTTTTAGCATAATTTGGAAGCCTGCACTGTACTTGATAACTTTATAATACTCTGAACAGCATGTATAAAATGTTTAATTTTAATAATGCAAGATGTGAGAATTGAAGAAATCTAACAGTTAAAGCATTGTTGAAAAACTAAAAATGTAAGAACACATTTTATTATTTCAGGGTAATAATAAATTTTCCCATTTGCAAGTAATTTTTCCCTCCTCTGAACTGCAGCTTTTATCAGTGTGTTTCATGGCCCCTCTCATGTATTTTATTTTATGTTATTTTTACTAGATTCTAGGTTATTTGGTGACATGTTTGAATACTTCAAAGCTTCTAACAAATAACCTGATGTAGGTGGCTCTCAATAGTTGTTGAATTAATGAGTTTTATTTTTATTTTACCATCCTTTGTTTTCTGACTGGCAATTGTTGATCTATGTGAAGCTGTCTTTTAGTGGAAAGGATTCACAACAACAATAATAACGCAACAAAACAGAGAGGTGGTTATAATCACTCTAATTCAATAATAAGTAGCTAGATAATGTGAGACATGGTAAACACATCAAATAATTGTGGTGATATTATAAGCAGTCACCTAATAATATATCCTGGTTCCCTAACTAAGAATAAAAAACTACTTGCGTGGCACTTTGATAAACCATAAGGAAAAATGTTCAAATTAAACAGCTGCTGTTTTAAAATAAAGTTAACAAAAAGATGACCACTATTTCTCTTTTGTTTTCCGTTATCAGCCTCAACATATTGTTTTCTTAAGGGAAGCAACGATTCCAAAAGGCATCCAATGTGTACAGAGCATCACAATGCTTTTAGTTTACTTAATTATTTGTAATATGCTGTTATTTGTATTACCTTTTAAGAAATCTCAGTATGGAAACCAATTTGACAGTAAATTTCATATATTAAAAAATAAAAAAAAAAAAAAAAGAAATCTCAGTTGAAACATGAAACAAATGAAGAGAATAATTCAATTCTTTAAGTTAGAAAATCCAGCCACGTATAAGCTTGTTATTCCTCCTCAATGATTTCAGGTTAAAACTAGAAAGGCTCATTTAAATAGTTGAGATAAAGTACTGAATGGTGCACCCAAAAGGGGTTATTTGGGAAGTAAAAACAATTAGTGTTAAACATTCCACATCTTCTGACAGGATAACATACTTGTTTCTTATTCCGAAATACTTCATGTTTATGTTCAGGAATTTTTTGCATTACAGGCCAACAGTTCTTAAAGTATGAACCCAATAGTTTTTGAACAGTTCTTCAAGGCCAAAAATATTTTCATAATAATACAAGGATAGATTTGCTTTTTTTTTTTTTTTCTATGTCAACATTTGCACCAATGGGCCAAAAACAGTGGTGGATAAAAGTGCTGTACTTTCACACAGATCAGGGCCAGGCACTAACTCTAGTGGAGGGTATGCATTCTTCACTACCAAACAATCTCAGTTTAAAAGGAAAAAAAAAAAACAAAAAAAAAAAACAAGAATGTCTTTGATGAAACATTGAACACTATAAGTTTTATTATAACCTGACCCTTGAATACATATCTCTCCTATGCTATGCTTGCATAAAGGAATTCAGCTACATGCAAGTGTGCGATAGTTGTTTTGAGGAAAGACACCTAAGCAAGTTGCAGGCTAAACTAGCTACTTTTTCCATAGAATACCTGTTTTTTCTTGAAAGTTCTACTCACAACCACAAAAGTTATTTGGACTTGTGTATTTAGTAGGCATTTTCTCAAAAATTGGAAAGGATATTTCTTCAAGGAAAACAATTAACATTTTATTCATTCACTCAACAAATAGTTACTCAGTGCTTATAATACCAGGGTGTTAGAAGATTTTGTGTTCTTTATAGTCTTCCTTGGTAATAAGGCTATTATTAATTTTGTTGACATTTAAAGTAACACTATAGATTATTTTGCATACTCAAATGGCTAATTCTGAATATTTTCTTGTCATATGATGATTATTGATTCAGGTTAACATTAATTGAAGGCTTACTATGGGGCAGGCACTATTCTAACCATTTTGTATATGTGGTTCCATTTAATTTCCACAACAATTCTGGGTTTGGGGGCATTATGATTCGTTTTTTTTTAATGTTTATTTATTTTTGAGAAAGAGAGTCAGACAGAGCATGAGTTGGGGAGAGGCAGAGAGGGAGGGAGACACAGAATCTGAAGCAGGTTCCAGGCTCTGAGCCATCAGCACAGAGCCCAATGCGGGGCTCAAACCCACAAACTGTGTGATCATGACCTACTGTTGAAGTCAGACACTCAACTGACTGAGCCACCCAGGCGCCCCAGATGGCATTATGATTCTTAAGTAGAGATAAAGTGAAAGAGACATAGAGATGTTATCTAATGTATTCACACCAAAGAAAATTAACTGGTGGAATTGGGATTCTTATCCCTATAATATAGTCCTGACCCCACTGCCACATTCTTGACTAACTTATGCCATTTATAAATAAATTTATCTAATTTATGTTCTACTTAAATTCTAACCTGTAATTTCTTTGCTAGCTTCAAAATGAATCTATTTATAATAGAGAGGTATCCCTTCATTCTGGGGGTGGGGAGCTTTGAGTCCCTGGAATTTTCTGGTGTGTCTTCTTCATTGTGTATGAAGATACTAGTGTATTGATGAAAAGCATGGACTTTGAAATCAGACTTGAGTTTGAGTACTGACCTCATAATTTATTAGCTCTGAAATTTTCTGCAATTTCCTTAATCTTTTATCCTTAGTTTCTATATCTGTAAAATAAGGACAATGGTTGCAAGAACTTCAGAGTGTTAGGATTAAGTAAGGTTATTTATGTAAACCTATTAACAATTAATGGCACACAATAAGACACTCAACAAACATTAGTTATATTTGTTCATATTTATACTTGTATTCCTATGCCTTCAATATCTGGAACTCTGAAAGAGCCATGAAAAGAAATAACCTGGAAGTAATGCAATAACTTAAAAAGAGCGATTGCAGGAGAAGACTAAAAAAGCTGGCATGTAGGGGTGCCTGGGTAGCCCAGTCGGTTAAGCATCCAACTCTTGGTTTCCACTCAGGTCATGATCTCATGGTTTCATGGCTTCCAGCCCCACCTCCGGCTCTGTACTTGACAGTGAGGAGCTTATTTCAGATTCTCTCTTTCTCCCTCTCTCTGCCCCTCCCCACTTGAGGTGTCTCTGTCTTTCCCTCTCTTTCAAAAAGCATTTTGGAAAAAAAAAAAAAAAAGGCAGGCATTTAATTCCCACATAGGAGAAAGTCAACTAAAAGGAGATCATCAGTCAACTAAGGCAATTATCTTTTTTAGTTTCAAACAATAGCAGAAAGTACTCACACACTCATTTAAATTGAATTGACGTAGTGAAGCCTGAGATAGCTGCCATACTGTAAGTCTTCTGAGGCTGTTGCTCCACCCATATCTCCACAGACCCCGCCCCCACCTGCCCCTCCCAGGCCTCACCTTTCTAGTGCACTCAGACGCAGATACTGCCAATATCTGCAGCTCTGTGCCAGGACCTCAACTGCCTACAGGGCATGCCAGTGTCTGAGAATTAAAGTCCCTAGGAAGAGCCCACAACAGACTGACAGTTATCAGGCAGCATAACTGAGGTGACTTCTCAGCAGGATTAAGTTCCAGTTACTTACAGTGGTCACTGGCTTGATAACAAATTGCTTATTGGGTGTCTTTCTTTCTCTATTTTACTTCCGCACTTCTGTCAGTGTTTTCTGGGATC
Organism: Neofelis nebulosa; assembly: GCF_028018385.1. Taxonomy (NCBI): domain Eukaryota; kingdom Metazoa; phylum Chordata; class Mammalia; order Carnivora; family Felidae; genus Neofelis; species Neofelis nebulosa. The sequence continues at coordinate 129,387,746 of NC_080784.1, forward strand.
ACCTCTCTGATAAATTATTTGAATTTGAATCTTTGTCTCAAGGTCAGAAACACAGACTACCTATATTTTTCATCACTGTATTATTCAGACCTGAATACAGTTCCTGGGACATAATACGTACTCAACAGATATTCGTGGAATTAATTGATTAGTTCTCAAAAGTAAGGGTTCCTTGAAGTCATCATATTCATTTTAGTATACCCAGGTCCTGGCAGAATGCCTGGCATAAAGTATGCACCCAATTAATGTTTGTGGGAAAAAATGAATGCATAAACTTGCCAGTATTGTTTTAAAAAAAAACACTGACTACTAATAATGAATACATTACTACTGACAAGGACAGTGAGAATTGAATAAAACTTAAATCTAATACATAATAAAAATCAGTAATAATAGTTATTTAGTTACTTAATAACCATATTTATATTCATTGACCAGAGTAGCATTAAATTAAGGTAGAAACCTTTGCTATAGAATCTTGTGAATTACATTTCAAAAATGTACACAGAGATATGTCAACTTATTTGCAAACTTCACTTACAAGTCTGTAGCCTAAAATGAACAAATGGAATAATAAAGGAGGGGGAAAAGGCATTAATCGATTGGTTGATTCAACAAATATGTATTAAATGTCTAATAGGTGTCAGTCATGTCCCTAAATTCATGGTTTTATAATTTTTGTCTGAAACTCACAGTAGGAAATATATTTTACATCAAGACTTGTACACAAATGTATAATGTATGGATACATAGATATGCTCAAAACTAAAATAATGCTTCAGCATACAATATGTGTGTTCACTACATTTTATTTGCTCTGACAAACTTTCTTTTAGTGTGCCCTATTTCCTTAAAAAAAGATACTTTGCAATTCCCATTAATATGATTTCACTACTCGCTAACAGGTTCCAACTGACATTTTGAAAAACATTAGATTCTAAAGTTAAAATGATGAGCAAAAATAGACACTATGTTTCTTTGAAGGATCTTAAATAAATACAAATCAAATAATTTTAAAAACCAGTGTACAACTTACCTCTGTGATTGCTGCAGAGGTACGTGGAACGAAGAAGGGCTTGGGCCAGAAACATCTAAACTGGTGTAGGGGTGGAGGGTTGGGGGCAAAAGTGGTAATTAAGTGGAGATTTAGAGAAGAGTTGAAGTAAAATCTGAGAGACTATCTAACTGAGAGTTAGAAAGACTATCAAAGGTCTTTGTGAGAAGCTGGATATGGAGAATGAGGGAGAAGGAGACATCAAGGCAACTTGCTAGATAATTTGCCCAACTGGAGGGGCAATGGTGGTATCTGCTGAAAAGGGAAGACTAAAGAAGACCTGATCTAGATAAAGATAGGGTGGAAGGTCACAAATTCGTTATTAAACATGCTGCTTTTGAAGTATCTAAGAGCTAAAGACACAAAGGCAGTTACACGTGGAGGTCTGGATTTCAGAGGCAAAATCTAGGACTGAAATGGCAATTTATGAATCATCTAGGTATGGAGCAGCTCAGAAAAGAGCCTAAAACGTTAACAGAATCTGACAATATTATTTTCGTTTACTTATTTACCTTCTGTATGATTTTATGAGGGAATTTTAAGGGGCTTTCAGATAAATTATGTGCAGAAAAGTGGTCAAATGAAGGAGAATAATACTCACGTTATAAAAAGTTTGAAAAGACTAGTTGTGCTATGAAACCTGTGTAAAAAAGATAGTTGTCCATGATGATGATGGTGATGATTGACAACAATGAAAGTATAAGCCAATACCATATGTCTGGCACAATATTAGGCTCTTTATAAGAATTATCCTAATTAAAAAAAAATCATGAGGTAGATGAGAACCCTAAGAAATGGACACATAAAATAATTAGCCCAAGGTCACAAATCTGATAAAACGTATATCACGGATCCTTAAAATGAGCAAGTCTGTCCCATTTTACAGACTAAATTCTTCCTTCACCACTTTATTATACTTTCTCAAGTATAACATCGTACAGCCAAATGCTGTCAGGCATAATCTTTGAACATATGCTTTCTTCAAGAGAAATATTCTTTTTTTAAGCTGCTGTACCGTATCAATCATGTAAGTGATTATCATTTCTTTTTTTTTTCATCTGTAAAGGCATATTTTCCTAAATATAGGCACACCAGTTAAAATCTGTTACTTTATAAATGCCTTTAATAGCTAATAATAAAATAAGCATGAAAGATCTTATTTATAATTTTTCAGTTCATTCACTACTTCATTCAAAAGTATTTATTGAGTACCTACCTATGTATCAAGTACCGCTCTTGAGGGCTATATACCAGACAGTCCATGCATAAGAGAAATGGTCATTCCGAGTAAATCAGTTTCCTAGACCTTGTTATGAATTATGGGGGAAAAAAGTATGAGATTCTTCTCATAACAGCTCCCCTTTCCTCCAGATATCTTTTATACTATATGCCACAGGTAAAACGGGGCTCAAACATTTTGGAAAGAAAATAAAGAGACAAGCACACGGGACTTTATTTTTTAACTGGCAAATCTAGTATACCTATTAAGAATGTAAAAGTAATGTAATTCAAAGTTCTGGAATACAATATAGAAGGAATCACATTCATATATGATAATAAATCTGACTTACAGGCCAAACAGGACAAACATATTCAATGCTTTCAAAAGGCACTGGCTGCAGATTTTGATAACAAAGACCTACCCTTTTAAGGCAAAAGTAAAAAATAAATTAAGAAAGATTGTAGAATGTTATTTAGACTCACAAAACCTAACTCTTGTCTATCAAATGCGTTCAAGTTTTTTTTCGAGGCACAAGAAATAATGATATTAACCTGTCATAGGTGTTTTGCTTAACTATTGAAGAGAGATGAATGGATACGCATGACTAGAGAGTGAAATACATAATATTGGAATCAGGTAGGTTTGTTTGAAGGATGTGTATGTGAGGAAAGGAAGCCCCGTGGGTGTTAACAGTGGGTCCAGTTTCCACTCTTCCCTTAGCCATTGCCCATTTCTTTGTTCCTCTTCACAGAAACATTCTGACCTAAGTTACTTTGCAGGATTGGCTCCAATAAGGCTTTGCCTCTGTAGTAGGCCACCCAAAATATCAGGTGGAACCTGTAAAATGGTGCCTTATATGGAAAAAAAGGGTCTTTGCAGATGGGATTAAATCAAAGATTCTGAGGTGGGGAGATTATACTGGATCACCCGGGAAAGAGACCATTAAATCCAACCACATTTCCTTATCAGGATAAGGCAAAGGGAGATTGGATACACATAGAAGAGAAGGCAACGTAAGTTGGCAGCAAAGACTGCAGTGGGGCCACTGTAAGCAAATGAATGCCAGCAGCCCCGGAAGCCGGAGGAGGCAATCTAGAGATCCAGAGGGAGCACCTGTTATCACATCACCTTTACTTCAATCTAACAAGACCAGTGTTGAACTTCTGGCCTCCAGAAGTCAGAAAGAATACATTTCTGTTATTTTAGCCACCCATTTTGTGGTAATTTGTTGTAGCAACCATAGAAAACAAATACAGCTCCATTAAAAAAAAAAAAATTCTCCTATAGTCAAATTCACCACTGACCTCCTAGTAGCTAAATCCAATGGTCATTGTACTCAAGTTCTCTGCACTATTCAACACAGTGGATATTCCTCCTTTTTATTCTTTAGTTGGTGTGATGGTCAGTTTTATTGTCAATTTGGCTGGGATATAGTCTCAATTACTCAATCACACACACTAATTTAGGTGTTTTTGTGAAGATGCAAGTGAAGTCTGAAATTGAGTGACATTAAATGAGGAAGATTATCCTGCATCACCTGGGTGGGCCTGATTAAATTAGTCAGAAGGCCTTAATGTCAACACTGCAGCTTTTGTGAAGAAAAAGACAAAGGAGGAGGAGGAAGAAGAGGAGAAGAAGGAGGGGAGACAAGAGGCACAGGAGGGGAGAAATAATTCCATCTGCAGAGTGAATCTTGAGCTCCTGCCTGCCCTTCCTGACAGCCTGCCCTGCCGAATTCAGACTTGCCAAGCCATCCCCATAACTGTGTAAGCCAATTCCTTGAAATAAATATCATGATATATATTTCCTGCTGGTTCAACTCTGACTGATACACTTGGCTTCAAGGATACCACTCTCTTGCTTTCAGTCTTATTTCACCAGCTGCTTCTTTCCATTCTCCTTTTCTCTTTCTTCCTCCTATTTCTTACTGCTTCATGCTGGAAAGCCCAGAGCTCAGTATTTGGACTCCTTTTCTCTATTTTACTCACTAAGTGAATGACTGATACCGTATATGTGCTGATCCCTTGCATTTATTCTTAATCTACAGCCTGGACCTCTTTCCTAAACTCTAATCTTAAACACACAGTCAACTTACATCACCTCAGGTTTCTAACAGGCATTTGGACATGACATGTCTCACTCTGAATTTCTCATCTTCTCACAAAACTTCCTTCTCTTGTCTTTCTCAGTAAATAGCATCAATCTTTCCTGTTGCTCAGGCCAGAGACTGGTAATTAAACTTAACCTCTCCCTTTCTTTCATTCTCCTTCCCAATATATTAACAAATAAGGTGGACTCTATCTTTGAAATGTATCCCAAATAGGGCCACTTTTTCCTGCCTTGCTCCAAAAACACCACAATCTTTTACTATTATTGCACTAAACTCATCAATAATTCCCTTCTGTCCTTGCACTTTCTATCCCTCCCTCTCTCTTCCTCTATCTCTCTCATCCATAGCCTAGCTAGCAATCTCAACTCTTCTAAAATATGAATCAGATCACATCACTCCTCTGTTCCAAACCCTCTGGTAGCTTCCTGATTCAGAGTAAAAGCCTAAGTTCTTTTTTTTTTTTTTTTCAATGTTTTTATTTTAGTTTTGAGAGAGAGAGAAAGAGAGAGAGAGACAGAGCATAAGTAGGGGAGAGGCAGAGAGAGAAAGGGAAATACAGAATCTGAAGCAGGCTCCAGGCTCTGAGCTGTCAGCATAGAGCCCGATGCAGGGCTCAAACTCATGAATGGTGAGATCGTGACCTGAGCCAAAGTCGGATGTTTAACTGACTGAGCCACCCAGGTGCCCCAACCTAAGTTCTTTTAATGGTTTATCAGTCTTAATGTGAATCACCTCGACCTCTGCTCCTATAACTATTTTTTCTCTCTCTTAGATCCAACCACACTAAGTCTGTTTCTTGGCCTTGAACAAACAAGGAAAGCTTCTGTTTGAAGGATTCTGAATTTGTCAACTCCCATGCTCTGTTTCCCATCGTTCCATGTCCACACTGCTTGCTCTATTACTTTCAGCCCAGCCATTTGCCCAAATATCACTTCATCAGCGATGCCAGGAGTCAAAATGAAAACTCTTTCCTTTCACCTACATTCTGTCTCTTGCTCCTGGTTTATTTTCGTCTATGGCACCAATAGCCATCTGATGTATAATATATTTCACATATTGGTTTTTAGTTTCTGTCTCCTACCACTAGCATATGAGCTCCTAAGGTCAAGCTTCTTTGTTTTGTTCTCTGCCATATCCTTGGGGATCTAATATGGTGCCTGGAACATAGTAGGTATTCAGTAAATATTGTATGAGTAAATGAATGGATAAATGTGGATATTTTAATGAATGGGTAGATCCATAAACCAATGTGAACAAATATTTAACAAATGTGTGTGAAATATAATGAGATTAAAATTAAATTAAAAATTAAAATAATTAAAAAAAATAATAGTAAAAAAAGCGACATTTAATAGGACAGCCATAAAATCTTTACCAGGCTCAGCCTCTTCTATCTTATTTTTTTGTAAAGTTGCTTATTAGACTGGTTGGCCCACAAATTATTTCAGTGACAATCATTTTATGTGCTGTTTTCTGTAATATGTGTACCACTCCGCAATTATTACCTATTAGATCTTCTTTTAATCTGCTTGATGTCAGAGACTCAAAGATGGTAAAAGATGAAAGACGAGAGGACACAGACCTTAGAACCATGATACCATAATTGGCTTTAGTTAGAAATTCAAGACCAATGAAATGGGCTACCCTAGATGTCTCAGAATTTACTTAATTAAACTTATCTTATTCTACTTACTTACTCATATAGAATGTGCCTGAATTAGATATGGCAGGATATAGCTGTAGGAGGGTAGGATGTAGAAGCACTGCCCATAGCCAGATAAATGCTCCCATGTGTCATTTGGTAGGAAATACCAGTAGAGCAGTGGCTTAGTGACTCCAATGTTAATTGAATGAGTATTTTACTTCACAAAATTTTTTTGACTTGGAGGCATAGTAAAGTAACTGTATTAAAAGAACACGTCCTGTGCATGAGGAGGATGGCTGGTTAAAAGCACTCTAAAGGCTTTCGCTGATTATACTCAGGGGTGCAGAAACACTGATTTTCCTCACATGGGTGAATAGTTTGACACCTTGTTGCTTAAAAATTGCTTATGTTTAAAGTACACTCCACAGCTAAAGGGCCATGCAGATGCCACATTATTGAATAGCATATGGACAACTCCAGGGCTGTTAAAAATGATCACACCAACCGTCTGTTTTTACTGGGGCTTACTGTATTTAGACAGTTCTAAGAGAGAAGAATACGCCTTACAATGTAGCTCAGGGGACCTATATCAAGAAGGAAAAAGAAGCAGGGAAGGCACTTGTGAACTTGCAAGAGAAACTATGTTTCAGTAATGACCTCTTTCTCAACAACGTGGCAGTTTTGAATCTTAGAGAGGACAAACATGTTTTAAGATAAAAACTATTATTTTAAAAATTTGCAACTAAGTCTTTAGAGCCTCCACTAAGCTAAATTTGGTGGCAAGGATGGAGTGACTAACATTTTCTGTTTGGATGTCTGAACTCCCTTAGCTGCTGGCACAAATTTATCTGAGTTTGTCTCCAACTTTGTTATAACCTCAGAGTTCTACTTGGGAAAGAAACGGGTCTGAAAGAATGCTGTTCTTTTCAGCAACAATAGTAATGGTTTACTTTCTGTGACCCATTACTTCCTAGGTCTGTTCATAGCCCATATCTTCTTCCATTAACACGACTTTAATTTTTTCCCCAGCATTTGAATTGTCCACGGTGTCAAGCACCATGCTAAGCATACAATATAGCCTCCGTCAGCCCCTGGTGAGTGAAAACAAAACCAGGCATAGGGTGCAAGATGCAGGGGTAAACACTTGCAGGATGATCATGCCCCTGTCCCTTATGTGTGTGTCTCAAAGATATGGGACAAGGACTACAGCTGTTTCTCTAGAAATATATACTACATGAAAAAAAAAAACCAGACAAATTGTGGAAAAATGTATATTTAGCGGCGCCTGGGTGGCTCAGTCTGTTGATTGTCCGACTTCGGCTCAAGTCATGATCTCACAGTTCGTGAGTTCAAGCCCCACGTGGGCAGAGCCCACTTTGGATCCTCTGTCTCCATCTTTCTCTGTCCCTCCCCTGCTCACACTCTCTCAAAAATAAATAAACACTAAAAAGGAGCATTCTTATTTTCCTCTAAGTATGTAAAATTACAAGTTGATAATTACTAAAGCAAATACATTTATGTATACCACCTTATGGAAAGCTCTCCCAGTATCATGTCAGATGGTGCTCCAATTCAACCACTTCATAAGTAATAATCAAAATTTACAAAGCTCACCTTGATAAAGGAGAGAATGGGTAGAGTCTCTGCATTTGTCACACTAACAAAAGAAGCATAATCTTTGGAAGAAGTCAGAGGAGCAAATAATAGACATTAACGTTTTATAACTTTTTCAGTCTTAACATCTCTAAATCAATGTAAGAATTCACATGACTTTTATTAGCGTTGAAACGTTTGTCATAGGTACCACACGATTACATGCTTGCTGTTTAGGTCAACTTTTCAATCTAGTTTTTGAAATTATAACAAAATAGATCTTTCATTTGGTGTTTGTGGTAAGCCAGACACAGTGAGGACCACTGAAGAAAATCCAATAGGAAGTCCTATTATTTTCCTCATTTTACAGATCAGAGGGTGTGAAGTTAAATAATTTGCCCAAACTAATGCACTTACCACATGGCAAAGCCAAAACTGTAACCATGGCCCTTTGACTTTAAAGCCTGTACCCCCTTTTTTTAAGTTCAATTATTTTGGCGGGGGGGCAGGGAGAGAGGGAGAGAGAGAATCCCAAGCAGGTTCTGCACTGTCAGGACTCAATGCGGAGCTCCAACCCATGAAATGTGAGATCATGACTTGAGCATAAATCAAGAGTCAGATGCTAAATTGACTGAGCCCAGGCACTTTAAAGCCTGTACTCCTAACCACTGGCCTGATGCTTTTTCACACCACCACTCCCCATAAAATGGGGAATGAGAAAGATGAAACAGCCCAATGGCTTAGAGCTGTTAGCTGCATATGTATAAAGTAATTAAAAAGTAACTTGTATATTCTTGATTTCTTTCATGGTAAAATGTAAATGAAGAATCTTAGTTTATGTTCAGAGTACACAGAATTGCAAAAGCATAATCAGAGTACTTTTTGAAAATGTTACCATGAACAAAAATGACTGTAAGGTAGCACAACATCAGTTTTGTGGACTACTCATCTTGGTTGAGTTTCTCTAAAACAATCACATAACCCACTTTCATTAACAGTATAGCATTATCCATATGTGGGCATTCGCTTACTGTGAAGGCACTGTAAAAAATCACACCTATCAGAATACCAAATATACCAAATGTGCCCGAGTTCCTGATGTCTTCTGAGGCTTTGAGCTGCTATTTGTGCCCTCTGAACATCACGAGTCTCTCCAGGGCACTGCAGTGAATTAGACAAGCCTGAAATCAAGGCTGGGGAGAACAGACATGATGACTAATGCACAGGCAACTTTTAACCTAGAGTCTTTTAAGTATGGATACCTGGTATTAGAACACATAGATCGATATAAGCATTAGTAAGGAACATTTGCCTCAGAACTTTAGTCTCCTTGGACCACATGCATTTCTCATCATCGTAACCTATTCACCCCCTCCGTACTGGTCATTGTAGCCAGCAGAATGATATTGAGGTCAAGCTTTTGCTAATGGAGAGGTGACAGACTTGCAGTTAGGTGCATTGAGGCTAGAAGGACACTGTCCTGTTTCTATCCCACCCCTGCTGCTTGCTGTGCCTTTGGGCAAGTTATTTTACCTCTCAGTGCTTCCCTGTATACATGTAACAGCTCCACACTGTGTTATAAAAATTAAGTCCATGTCTACAAAACACTTGAAACTACCTAGTATATAGTTGCCTCAGAGGAGTGCTGTTATTATGTATTATTATTAATATTACTTCTCAGGTGTGAAAAAGATAATATTTAAGGCGATTTTTAAAACCAATTTTATCCCTTTAGTAGGTCATGAAACTACTTGAGCTGTTCTTGATTCATAAAAATGAAATATAATCATATAAAACAGGGAAAATAACATCAGGATTCAATGTACATAGGATAGGTAAATATTATTTTATGGGACAAATACATACATGTGTTGTCAGTTGTAACTGAAATATATTTCTTAATGACAATCATGGCCAAAAACATTAATAATAAGAAAACATACTGGCTTAGCACTATCATACAGGAAGTATGGCATTCTTACATCTGTGCGAAAGGGAATTTTAAATTGTTGCTGCAGTTCTAACGTCAAGCATTTAATTCATTCATAAATTTAGTGCTTAGACAACATTTTCTACGGTGCAGGCACTACACTATGGTTTGGAGGAACAATAACAAGAAAATTTGACTTGACTCTTGCCCCAGTGGACTTTACATCTTAATGGGAAAACTCTCTTTGTCAAATAAACATATGTTAATGGAATCTATTATTCCAAATTCTTATAAATATACAAAGCTTAGATCATCAGCAAAAATAAACAAACGGCAAATTGTAAAGAAAAAGAAAATAATCTCACCAAAAATTAGGAGTAAAACACAGCACTTAAAAATGCATACAAAGCTGAGTACTTTCTACACAGCTCTATAAGTAACTGATGGAATAGGGAAGAAGTGCAAGTGTAGTTTGGGATACTTGTTTCTAACTAAATTTTCCATTTCGAATTATCATTTATACCATTTAATATTCATCAAATTGCCTCTACCCCCACTATGTCCTAATAACTTACATGGCATACTTAGTAAATCTTCAGCGAAATCAGTTAGTATCTCTTCAAATTAATACATAACTTTAATGTAATTTCAATTAAAATCACCATAGTGCTTTAGCAGGAATTGGAGACAATGTTCTTGAACTGTAAGTAGAAAAATATATGTCCAACTATAAGAGAACTATAAAGAAAACAGTAATATTTGTCTTGTTTTATCAAAACATACTACAGATATATTGTACTCAAAATAACCTGGTGTTGGTAAAAGAGAAGCAAATAGATCAAACACAGAAGTAGGAAGTTTTTTCAGTGACTATAAGAAGTCAATATTTGACAAAGACACTAGTAATTAAATTCAATGTGTAATTATATTTACTTATTTAATAAATTGATTAAACATCTGAAAGGAAATTAAAATGAAACCCTTATTTTCCCACATATAAAATAAAATTATAGGGACGCCTGGGTGGCTCTGTTGGTTAAGCATCTGACTTCGGCTCAGGTCATGATCTTGCAGTTTGTGGGTTCAAGCCCCATATCAGGCTCTGTGCTGACAGCTCAAAGCCTAGAGTCTGCTTAGGGTTCTGTGTCTCCCTCCCTCTCTGCCCCTGTCTGGCTCATGCTCTCTCTCTCTCTCTCTCTCAAAAATAAATAAACATTAAAAAAATTTAAAAAAAATTATGGGTGAAGTATGGTCTTAAACACAAAAGAAAGTATCTCTCAGGAAAATTTAGGAGATGCACAATCTGTGGTTAGGGAAATCTTCTCAAAATTACACTGGGAACCCAAAGTTATAAAATAAAATATAGACATTACTTATCTATTTAAACATTTTTGAAATTTTTTTAATTTTTTTAAAAATTCGATAGAAAAACAACAGGTCTGGAAAAATTATTTGTAATTCAGACAACACACAGGGAATAACTTTCTATACACAGAAGACCCTTTCAAATTGGTAAGGAAAAGATAAGCCAATGGACAAAGTTTAATAATAGACAACTCACAAAAGAACAAATGAAATGGTTGAAAATATATGAAAAGTTTCTCCAGGTCAGGAATAGGAAAAACAAATTAGATTAAAAATACCTCTTTACACCCATTACATAGGCACATTTATTAAGATCTATAGTATTTTTGCTGAATGGTTTATAGGAATAAAAGGCACTATTATTATACATTTTTAGTGAAAATGTAAAGTGTTATATAGCCTTTTAGGGATGTGATCTATCAACATCTACTAAAATTAAAAGTATGCATACATCTGACTACGAAACTCCATTTTGGGGAATCTATTCCAACTTATTCTAATATTATAGGTAAATGATATTTACTGCAGCATTTTTTGAAGTAAGCAAGAATTTTAAACAAAGTCATTACCCGTCCATAGGGGGATGAGTGAATTGATTGTGATAAACTATTTCTATGAGTTTATTATACAGTCATTTCAAGGAGTAAATTAGAGCCATGTTTGATGACTTAAGAGTCTTCAAAGAGATTTTCATGAGGTAATCTGGGTGAGGAAAGATAGAAAAAATGTGTATAGCAATATCCCCTTCTTAGTAAAAAAAAATACACATGCATGTATGTATAGGCATGTATTTGCATATAAATAAGAATATGTGTATATATGTAGCATATGTATATGATTATATGAGTACAGAGAAAAATATGAAATTAATAACACTAGGCTTTTAATATACTAAGTGGGGAGGCAAAAATAAAGTGCCAGATTTTGATGAGATGGAAGAAAGAGAAAGAACAAAAAAATCTCCAGATGAAAACAGATAATTTGATCTCATTTATATAAATTTGTATGTTTTTGTGAGAGAGATAGAAAAAAGAATATAAAAATGCATGCATAGATGCTACCATTACTAAAATGTTAAAGAAATATAAGGGCAAAGCCAATAATACAAAAAAAAAAAAAAAAGGAAAATGAAAGGTAAATGAGTTGATGTTGACACCTGTCACTAAAGATAAAATATGAATATATTTGTAGGTGAAGACTAATTTTTTTGTGTGTCCTCTAGATACCATAGTAACTATTTTTCTAATTACATCACAGAAATCTTTGTTACTGGACTGGAATTATAATATCATTTTTTCTTGAGGATTCCTCTTCCTCAACCACCTCTAGAGAGAAAGCACTTCTCCCCACCACACACATTCATGAACACACACTCATAAGCAGTCACATGCCACAGAAACGTTCCTGTAAAACCAAACTTTAGTAACCGTCCATAAGTAACACTGAAACCCTTTCACGTGGAATTTATTGTTAATATACTACAAAGACTTTGCCATTTTTATAAACTATTGGGCAGTTGTGTCAGTTTTTAGATCTTTAAGTGAGTCAATGCCTTTCATAATGTGTTCTTTATGAAGACCAAAAGAAACACATTTCTCTCCGTACCAAGAAAAATTGTATCCCTAAGCACTTTAATATACATCAGAAACCACATAACTGATCTAGACCTGATATCTTGGCTACTAGAAGAGGGGTGTGAAACCTTACTCCAGCTTCACATATTTTTTATCACTTACCTTTAGTTGTTTTAACATAGAAATATTGTTAAGCCACCTTAAATATTTCAGTAGGTTGGACATCCATATTACAAATAACATTAAGAGCTCTGAAGCAAGAAGCAGACATCCCAATGCTGACTTTGGGGCATACAGAAGAAAATAGCTTTTAGCCACACAGAATAAAGGTGACTGCTGCTCCTTAATCAGGAGAACTGTAAACTGACATCATAACCCATATTGTATTAGCTGTATATTTTATGTAAAAGGAAACAAATGTATGTGTATGTTCTTGTTATAGAAACAAATCCAATTCCTATGTTTTTAAGTTATCAAGATAAAGAGCCTCTATAGGTACTAATATGTGTGAATACCTGAACCGGAGGAAGCTGAATTGACTATTATGGAGTGGGCAAAATTAGGTAACCAGTATCCCTTAAAAAGGAAACATTCTTGCACAGTTGGTGGGAAAGCAAACTAGTACAGCCACTCTGGAAAACAGTATGGAGGTTCCTCAAAAAGTTAAAACTAGAACCACCCTATGATCCAGTAATCACACTACTGGGTATTTGCCCCAAAACACAAAAACAGTAATTCAAAGGGATACAGGTACCCATATGTTTAAAGCAGCATTATTTACAATAGCCAAATTATGGGAGCAGCCCAAGTGTCCACTGATGGATGAATGGATAAAGAAGTGAGATATATGTATCGGAAGTGAGTACACACACACACATACACCCATAAAAAATGAAATCTTGCCATTTATAATAATGTGGATAGAGCTAGAGAGTATATTGCTAAGTGAAATAAGTCAGTCAGAGAAAGACAAATACCATATGATCTCATTCATGTGGAATTTATGAAACAAAACAAATGAGGAAAGGAAAAAGAAAAACAGAGAAAGACAAACCAAGAAACAGACTTTAAAAAAAAAACTGTTCTTTTTTTTTTTAAATTTATAATTCATGTTTTTTAGCAAACTCTACTCCCAATGAGGGTCTTGAACTCAAATCCCCAAGATCAAGAGTAGCATACTGTACCAACTGAGCCAGCAGCCTCTTAACCATAGAGAACAAACTGATGGTTGCCAGAGGTGAGATAAAGGGAGATGGGTGAAAAGGGCGATGGAGATAAGGAGTACACTTGTGATGAGCACTGGGTAATATGTGGAATTGCTGAATTACTATATTGTACACCTGAAGCTAATATAACACTGTATGTTAACTACACTGAACACACACACACACACACACACACACACACACACACACAAATAAATACCACTTAATATATTTTAAAAAATAAAATGTAGCACAACAGTACCACAAAGGATGGGAAAGAGGAACTGAAAATACACTGTTGTTAAGGTCCTTCCACAACATATGAAATCATATAAAAATATGTTAAAGGTAGATTCTGATTAATTAGATAGATATAAACTCTAAAATTATTTTAAGGAGATAAAATTATTTTATCTAAAATTTATTTTAAGGAGATATAAATCATATTTCAACAGAGCAGATCAAATGGAAAAAAAAAGAGAATTCCCTTTTTGGAAACCTAACAATGTCTCATTTTGCCACATATCCCAATGCATTTAATAAGCTACATTTAGAGAAATAGATGTAGTAAGTTATAGCCAGTTTTGTGGAGCTGTACTGAATCTGAGTCTTTCAAAAAGTACGAAGGAATTAGCCCTATATTTGTTGCTTCTAATAACATTTTTCTCCCACACGTTTATTTGATTGTGTCAGCATGATAACAGAAGCCAAAAAGATTCATTATGCTCTCATTCAAACAAAATGGTTAACAGTTAATCATGTAGCTATGGATCTTCCTCCCTCTGCAGAAAATTTACCACCATTTTGTCCAAAACACTGCAGGATCGGTAAGTGACCATTTATAACTGACACATACGTACAATGACTTTATCATTTTAAAAATAGATTTACTCAACTTTCTAAAAGGTTTCCTGTTGTATTACATTTTTTTGACAAAAGAATGCACACTGTTTCACGCTTAATAAAACAAATACTATATCTATCTTGAAAGAAAATAATAGGAAAGATGTTTTAGATCACTGAAAAAGATTCAGTCCACGAACAGAAAATCAATCTAATATTTAAAAAGGGCAAAACTTCTTATTTTAGCAAGGCTGTTATAGACATCACATGGAGAAAAACATAAAAATTAAGCATAGGAAACACAATTACCAGGGGACATTCCAGAAAAATAAATCTGGGAAACTCATGTGAAGAGACCTCTTCAAGCTTTTATAGAAATAAGTCAGAATACGTTGTATTGTATTCTAAACACAAACTTTGACACAGTTTATCAATGTACGGTTAACAGTTCAATGAAAACAGTATATATGAAATGATAGTCTCATTTTTAATGTTTATAATAAAAAAAGATGTAGGTAAGGAAGCTCAGAGGTATGTGCTAGCCAATTGGCTTTGGCCAGATGGAGCCCCTGAGGCGGTTAGACTCCATTTCTCCCGCAAGAAGGTGGCCATCTAAGGGCAATGCTGGTGCTGCACAAGGGGCAGGGGACCACCTGTCCATCACTGTGAGCAGCAGGAATGCCCTAGGCAGTGCATGCATTTAGCACAAGTTCTGAAGTCCTGGATCCTAAGCAGCAGATACCCAGCACCCAGCTGCTACTTGATGTGAACAGAAGTATTCCATTTGGATGTGGCTTCCGTGCACAGTAGATCCCTAAGTATAACAATAATTTTGATGGCACTATTATTATTTTGAAACTTTCTGATGTTTAATGAATCCAACTGCCAAATCACCTCGATAATATCATTCTGAAAACAATGCAAAAACCAAGCTATTGAATAAATTCAGGATGTCTGTATTCCTGTCTCTAATTTGACAGGCATTCAATGAAGAAAAGTTGAACATCAGTTGAAGATACTGCCAATAAAGTCTGATGAAAAAAGATACCAAATCTATATGAAAAAAATATACTTCTTGATGGAAAACATCTATCTTAAGATAAATTTGGGGAAATTTTATTATGTGGAGATAATTTATCAGGGTTAGATAGCTTTAGTTATAAGCTGCTTATGTTCAATTATTAGGAGGGGTAAAGTTAGGGAAGAGGAGAATAGTGCCTTCTAATTTATCCATTCATTCCCTCAAGACACATTATAAGCTTTTATGCCTGTAATTCTGATAGACTGCTATTGACAAAATTTGTGTAACAGAGAAATTCTAACTAGGTTTCCTTTATAGAATCGGTAATACAATAGCAGACCAATTGTCAAGTGTCTACAGTGAATCTATTCACTTGATTAGGTGAATGTTGCCTCTTTTATTTCAACAATAGACCATCAACATAGCCATTTGCCTAACATGTTGATACCACATGTTTATACACTAGTACAATATTTTAAAATGTCATTTGAGGCAAAATAAAAAGAAGCAAATGCCTTTTAGTTAAACTCTTAATCTCTTCTTAATTCAGCATAATTTCTCTGATTGCCTCCTTGCCATGAGAAATGCTCCTAAGGCATATTTTCTCCTCTGAGGCCATGACACTACTGGAGGTTACAGAGTGGTGTTGGAAACTGGTCTGTAAGTTTCTAGCTGCCTTGCCTCAGGGACAGCACTATGGAGACTCTCTCCTTCGTAACTTCCCGATTACTTGAAGTGAGGCATCTGGGTTCTTTCTCATGTTACTGTCACCTTGGTTCCCTGGAGTTCATTTCTGGATAAATAGGTAATTTAGGTAAAGTCTGATACTTCTTTCTTCCTATACTTCTATTCCATATGCTTTTCTCTCAGACACAGAACAGTAGCAATGCAGAAAAGATAATAACTACTTTCTAAACTTATTCATAAAATGTATTCAACTCCATGATAATATTTTTTTCTGAATAAGATGATCAATCACATGGGTGGGTAAGCTACAATATCAGTTCACTTCTTTTTATTCCTCTCTCACTTAGGTCATAAGGAATAAAGAGAAAAAAAATTTACCAAGGTTACCTTTTGCTGGGTATTTTATTTTCTATACTTTTTCTTATTGTAGCTTCACAATAATCCCATCATTATTTTGCTCACTTGAAGAATAAAGAAACTCCTGGGGTGCCTGGGTGGCTAAGTCGGTTAAGCTTCCCACTTTTGGTTTCAGCTTAGGTCATGATCTCACAGTTCATGAGTTCAAGCCCCGCATCAGGCTCTGCACTGACAGTGTGGAGCCTGCTTGGGATTCTCTGTCTCTCTCTGCCCTTCTCCCCACCACTCTCAAAATAAAGAAATAAACTTACAAAAAAAAAAAAAGGATAAAGGAACTTCTGTTTGAGTTAAGTCTTAGGGAGACATTGATTTTCTATTATATCAAGTGTTACTCCAAGAGGAGTTTACTTCTTTGATTATTAATTTCAATTTTTTTTAACATTTGTTTGTTATTTTTGAGAGACAGAAAGAGGCAGAGTGTGAGCAGGGAAGGGGCAGAGAGAGAGAGGGAGACACAGAAGTCAGATGTTCAACCGACTGAGCCACCCAGGCACCGCTACTTATTAATTTCAGAGGATGACAAATTTTATAAGAAATAATTATAATTTGTTTCAGAAGGCAAAGAATAATCTTGTGAGAGGGGCTAATCTAATGATTGTATATAACACTGGTGGGATTAGGATAAACTTCACAGTCAATGTGCAAAATCCTTTGCAAGTCAAAAAAACAAAAACAAAAACAAAACAAAACAAAAACAAGACAGTTTTTCCTGAAGCGATCAGAAGAGGTTCCCAGGAGATAACTCTGGACTCGGTCTTGAGTGATGGAGAGCTTTTTGTAAGGTAAATGTGTGTTGGTGAGTGAGGCTGAAGGAAGGAGTGCTGGGGAAGCTCTTAGGTGACATTAATGGCAAAAAGCACAGACAAGGAGGTGAGGAAGGATGGCATGAATTCAGGGAGGAACATGTAGTTCTTAAAATTGGAATGCAGATTTAGGTTATAAAATGGAGGAAGATGAAGTTGTAAATAGTACTAAGTTTGAACATGGAACCGAATTAAATTGTCTGGTAACCCTGGGAGCCGATCCTTAGCATTGATTTTATTGGCGTAATTAAAATTTTCTGATTAATCCATCGGCCTAACAGGCAGTGTTAGGTGCTGCAACTCATTCATTACCATCAAGCCAACATTCCAAGAACCTTGACTTACAAGTGAGGGCTGTAGTTTATAACTGGTATGGTGGTTGAAGTCTATTTTTACAGAACACTCAAGACCTTTGCTTATGTAATAGTCCTGTTTTGTTTTTCACATAAGTCACAACTTATTGCAATGTTTTATGTAAATTCAAGGACATATTCACAATATGCAAACAAATGGTTTTTCTTCTGACATTTATTGCTCTCTGAAAGTTAGGTAACATTTAGGCAGAAATTACAGTTTCTTTTCAAAGAAATTACACAGTGTATTGTATCTAAAGATTATTAAAATCTTAGCAGAAAATAAGTTAGATGGACTAAAATCATTTTTCCTGGATTTAGAAAAAAAAGTTTAGTCTTCATAGATCCAATTCAGTGTGCAGGATTTTATTTCAGAAACACACAAACTGCCTTGATTACCAATTATGCAATCTTATTCCTAAATCAGTAGGGAGAATTACACTGTCACTGTCAACTCTTGACTTTCATGGTACTCCAAATCCTTGTTTAAAAGGCTGAACTTTAATCTATATTTTAGCATTTGTGATATTATGATTTGGCTAAATTTAAACAAGTTTTTAAAACCTGCATTTTGCCATTAACGTCTATATTTCACCTTAGACATATCAGGAGCTTATACTTAATTCCTTCCTTTATACAATTTTTAAGTAAAAATAACAAATATAGAAAAAATATACACAGTCATTCTTGTTTTAAATGTTACTGGAATTCTTGTAATTTTATCTATTTAGTATTGTTTTTAATATGTCCAGGGATAAACGCAAAGTTGTGCTGAGACTTAAGACTGAAACATATGGTTTCTGATATTTCTTCTTTTATAATGCAGATTTTATTTTCTCCTTTCCATAACCAAGGTTTATATATAGAATATTCACTGTCTTATACAGAAATATAAAATAAGAAGAGGTACCTAGACATCTTTGGCCAAAGGAGAAACAATGAGACAAAGAATTTCTCAGCCATGAGGAATTCTAATACTCTGTAAGATGGAAGAACTTAAAAGGTATTTGAAGTGCACAGACCTAGGAAATGACATGAAAATACTATTTCAATGATCTAACTACATAAAATTACTTGGGCAATATTTGTATTACAATTTGCTTTCTAGCAAAGTATTACATATTGGACTCACAATTTCATAGACTGCTTTTAATAATACCACTTTGCCTGTGATTGCTGGTATAGAAAATCGAATGACACATTAAGAGATTGCAAAGGTTTTGTGTTAAAAAAAAAAAAGTAAGCATTACTGTCTTATCCCCTTTTCCAGTTCTGCAGTTAGTTCGGAAGAAATTTTGGTAGAGCATCTATTCATTTAACCACCCACTCATTCCCTCCTTCCCTCATTCACCCAATACTTACTGAGCCTCTACTGTGTGGGCCAGGTGTTTTAAATATAATGACTGATTAATCTTCATTTTCAAGGAATAGGATCTCTTTAAAAACACAAAAATGTTCTTTATATTCTAACTGCATTTTTATTTACAGTATTCATAAAATAATTATGTGATTTCACTTATATAATGCATATAACTATTGTGTTTATTATTATTAGTTTGCAAAAAAAGTCAGTATATATAAATATACCTTAATATCTTGCCCCATTTTCAAAAAAAGAGTATAATGGGGGGCATTGAAAATGTAACCCCCTTCTATTGTTCTCATTTCTTTTAAACTGTGGTGAAAACTTTAGTAGATGAGTCTATGACTGCTAATATTTTCAATTTACATTTAAAGGAATAAGAAGTAAAGTGAGAAAAAATATTCTTGTGTTTTCATTTTCTCCTTCTGATATAAATGAATCAAGCTATTCTTATATGGGCACATTAGAGCAGAAAATTGAAAACTTAAACATTAATAAAAGGAGACAAGACACTGCCAGTAAAAAAAAGTACGAAAAGTAGAAAATGTGTCATCTTCTAAGGAAAGAAAAATCAAACTAGATATGAAAAACTGACTGTTAGTGCAAAAGTAATGAGCAGTGAAACCTAACTATAAAATGTTTAATGCTTGGAACTACATAATGCATCCATTAATATACTTCTGTGACATGAAATATTGTAGGTGATTGAGCTAGGTCCTTACTGTGTATAAAGTGCTATCTGAAATTAGGTTTTGAAATGTTCATGAATTCTGTGAAGTCACTGGAGTTCATCTGTTCTCTGAAAGTGTAAAGTTCAGTGGTAACTAAGCTCCCAGTTCAATGTTTTCCAAATAACCTGAAGCTGCTGGTTTAGCTGCTTTTGGGGCTTTACGTACTTTGAAAAAGGAGGCAATAGATCAGGACAGTCAGAGGTGGTATATAAATTCTTCCTGTTGCCCACATTGAATATCCTAGAGTGTGAATTGAGCACCCAGGGTCAGTATGTCAGCTCCCAAGGTAATGAGAATTAACTGCCCCTATACATCCCCCAAGCTGATAGGTCTCAAAGTTTAGAAAAAATTGACATTATTAAAATGCGTATCCCTAAAAATACATGTTCTCAGAGAATTTGATACTATTGTCTTGGTTGTCTGTTCATAGGTTTATAAGTTTCACAAAATCTCTAGGTGATTATGTCATGTTCGGCATTGGTAACTCAGTAGGAGCAGAAACTTGGGGTCTGGGAGCTAAAATTATATATAAACAGCATCTATCTCCAGGGAAAGAGTATCATTTTATAGAAACAAAATACCATTAACCAGAAAGGAACTTTTTGTCCAATACAGAGGATATAACCATTGAGGTATATATGGTTATATTAATAAAATCTAAAAGCACATGCCATTTAATATAACATCCTTTCCCTTCCTGTGTATTGTGGGCACACATTTCAAAAATGTTTTGTGAGATTAGTGGGGCAAGAGGCTATAGACAGACCTATGAGATTGCTCAAGAGTGTCACTGCTTTGGGTCCTTGCAGTTGTCTATACTACCTGAGGGCAGACCTGTGCAAAGAGTGCCCAAGTAGGAGAGGGGCAGAGAGAGAGACAGAGACACAGAGAGACACAGAGAGAGAGGGAGAGAGAGAATCTCTCTCAAGCAGCTTGTGCACTGTCAACAGGGAGCCCTATGGAGGGCTTGAACCCATGAACCATGAGATCATGATCTGATCCAGAACCAAGAGTGGGATGCTCAACTGACTAAACCACCCAGGTGCCCCTAAGGCAAAGAGATTCCTAAGGAAACACTAATCCTCTCCCTTCTAGAGCAGCTCAAACTTTTTAGCCTGGCCTAAGTAGTAGGATCAATCTCAAAATCTCATATTAAAGAATAATGTGGTACTTACAAAGAAAATAAACACTTAACTAATTTTTCTCCCTTTCCCCCATACTGCCAATAAACAATGGGATGAAAATGCAAGAATATATTTTATTCCACTATTCTACTGTAATTGTATACATGAACTTTAAAACTTGTGGTAAAACTAGCAAAATGAGGTTAGTTTTGTTTTGTTTCCTTTTTAACACATACTTTATGGAATAGATTTTGGTAATTTTATAAAG